>NC_064811.1:175366179-175391499 GCF_023721935.1 Panthera uncia
GAAAGAAAGAAAGAAAGAAAGAAAGAAAGAAAGAAAGAAAGAAAGAAAAAGATGAAGGAAGAGAGAGAAAGAAAGTCATTGGAAGACTCTTGGGCTTTAAATGATTCCTGTTAATTTTTTTTAATGTTTATTTAGTTTTGAGAGAGACAGACAGAGCACAAATGGGGGGGGGGGGGCGAGGGGCAGAGAGAGAGGGAGACACAGAATCTGAAGCAGGCTCCAGGCTCCGAGCCATCAGCACAGAGCTCAACGCAGGGCTCGAACCCCTGAACCGTGAGATCATGACCTGAGCTGAAGTCGGACGCTTAACCAACTGAGCCACCCAGGTGCCCCCAAATGCTTCCTTTTAAATAGACAAACCCAATGGCACATTAAGATTATTTAACTTTTTGATTTAGGATAACATTAAAATTCAGTTGCACAGTTTAACAGGCATCATGGAGGCCAGGTCCCCACAGTACGGGAGATTAGAGAGTGCACTCTTGGATTGAAACTGTTGGCACAAGCAATAGATAAGAGGTCTACAGCGAATATAGGTGTAAATTCACATGAAGATATGTGCCAGGTCAGTGTTGGTATTTTTATAACTGGCAAACCAGAGATACAGCCAAGTTAACGAAATACAGGAAAGCCTTGGATTGTGGGTAACTTGTTCTGTGAGTGTTCTGCAAGACGAGCAAACATTTCGAAAAATTTTTAACTTGATAGACAAATGATGTCTTGCAATACAAGTAGTACGGGATGCCGAACGTCACATGATCACAAGGGAGCCAGTGGTTCTTGAGATCCGCTTTGATATACGAGTGCTTTGGATTGTAAGCACGTTTTCCGAACAAATTACGCTTGCAAACCAAGGTTTTACTATAATCTTGACAGTAGTCAGCTTGTTTTTCTTAGTAATGATGCCAAGAGGATTTTTTAAATATACCCATTAATCGCATCCTTGATTTGGTAGATATTTGTCAAATCCAAGGCTTGTGCTGCTGGGCACAGCTTTAGATGTTGAACATACCTCAGTCACCAAACCTGCCCAGTTCTTTCTGTCACATTCCAGTGGGGAGAGATGGACAATGAGGAAGATAAAGGGCTACAGTAGCTGGCGTGTCAGATGGCAGGAAGTGCTGTGGGGAAAAATCAAGCCGGGGAGGTGGGCAGGGAGGGGAGGGCGGATCTGTCAGGAGGAGAGGCAGTAAGTCCACAAAGATCAGACATCAGTCAGAAGGAGTGACAGCCTGACCTTCACTGAGCATTTGCTCTCCTACTCAGGCTGTTACCTGAGTCTCTGTAAGAAGAAAAAAGCAGCCCTGAAAAGGCATCTAAAACTCCCCAGCTGAAAATAGTGTCTTCTGGCTATTATTGTTTCTGGCTGCCAGAACACTGGATCCTAAACTGGTGGGTTTGGTCTAATATATTACATTTGGTGTTTTGCCCTCACACAGTTAGGCCGTCCTCATCCCCCACGCCCCTGGAGACAGACTGAGTCCCGGGTTCTGTTCAGGGAGATTTACTAGTGAAGGACGAAGAAGCTATCCCAAAGGAAAAGATCCTCCGTTTTTAAGATTGTCTGTGCCCTGAGCCCATACAATATCACGAAAGTGAAGCTTTGTTTTAGTTTAAACTATTTCTTGTAAACGGAATTAAAAAAAAAATTTTTTTAGTGCTTATTTATTTATTTTGAGAGAGAGCTAGAGAGTCAGTAGAGGAGGGGCTGAGAGAGAGGGATCGAGAGGGAGAGAGAGAACCCCAAGCAGGCTCTGCGATGTCAGCTCAGAGCCAGACATGGGGCTTGATCCCGTGAATCATGAGATCATGACCTGAGCCAAAATTAAGAGTCGGACTCTTAACCGACTGAGCCACCCAGGTGCCCCACACTGAATTTTAAAATATATATTATTATGTCACTAAAGTCAGTATGTGTCTATGATAAAAATTCACATGCCAGGGAAAGATATGACAGGCAAAGTCAAAGTCATCAGACACCTCCTGTCCCAGCTCCCACCTTTGACATGCTTTGAGCATATTTTTCTATGTCCTCTCAGAAATTTTTATCCGTATTTTTAAAATATCATAAACTTCAATTTGACACATTGTTATACTTAATGTATCTTGAAGTCTTTCCAATCAGAACCTCTAAATTTACCTCTTTTTTTTTTTTTAATGCTGTATATTTTGTCCTTGTGTGAATTCATTAAACCCCTCTCTTAACAATGCATATTTAGGTGATTTTCATTACCAGTCTCCAATAAGATCCCGTGACATACTTTGAGATAATTTGGTGAACATATCTGAAAGATAAATTCTTAGAAGAAGAAGGGGCATCTGGGTGGCTCAGTTGGTGAAGGGTCAGACTCTTGATTTCAGCTCAGGTCCTGATCTCAGGGTCATGGGATTGATCGAGTCCCACACTGGATTCGGTGCTGAGTGTGGAGTCTCCTTGGGATTCTCTCTCTCCCCGTCTTTATGCCCCTCCCCCACTTGCACATGCATGCA
Source organism: Panthera uncia (assembly GCF_023721935.1). Taxonomy (NCBI): domain Eukaryota; kingdom Metazoa; phylum Chordata; class Mammalia; order Carnivora; family Felidae; genus Panthera; species Panthera uncia. The sequence goes on from NC_064811.1 coordinate 175,368,670, forward strand.
CACTCGCACTCTCACACACAAAATAAATAAATAAGCTTTAAAAAAAAAAAGAAGTGGAACTGATAAGTCAAAACCTATATGCATTTTAAATAGATGTTCCCAAATTATCCGGTAAAATGTCAATTTACGCTTCCATCAACAGCATGTGAAAGTGGTTTGAACTAACTTCTAATTTTACTGTTAATTTGGAAGACAACCCCAAATGATTGTGTTCTCACAGGAGACCGGAAGGCAGGGTTCTGGAGCCACGCTTGGGCTGTTGGCACGGAACGTTTTCCATGGGCCCATTTTACAAGCTGAGAGACAGTGCTTCTCCTGTTTTACATGTAAATCGCATTTACATCTTGATTATTGTTTCTCAGGATGATCAGGTGTTCCAGAGAGGCTCCTCACCAATGCCACGTTTTCCTTCCAGTTGTGGAATGTTGAGAATCTGTTTCCATTTTCAGGCCACGTTTACCTTCTTGAGAGAGCCAGGGTTCCTTCTGAAGGAATACTTCGCTGCCTTTTTTTTTTTTTTTTTTTAACAATTAATGTTGAGCCTGTCTGATTGTGTGATCAAACAAGAGTTTGCACAGTTTTTCTTTGGAGGAAAAAGCTACATGTGAGGCTAGCACATCCCCTCCGCCACCCACCTCATGTCTCCTGGGGTGAGAAGAGGGGGTTTGGCAGAAACCTGAAAGGGTGCCACTTCCTGGGCACCAGTGGCAAGGTGTCCACATAGATGGCTTTCTTTGAACAAGGCCACAGGCTGTAGGAGAGGTTTTTTCCATCTGCTTTGTTCCCTATGCCTTGCAGTTAGTAGGTGCTCAGGAAATATTGACTGACTGAATGGATAACTCTGTACAGCCATTTCCAGCCAATAATCTATATCCTCATTAAAAAAAAAAAAAGATCCATAGAACACTCCATGTTTTTCAAACAAAAGAAAATTCCATTTGCTTTACCTTACCCGCGGTGGGAGAAGAGCCAGACCCAAAAGCTAAGAATTTGGAGCTTGGTGGGGTATTCCCCTCGCCGTGACTCTGCCCTCCGCGCCACATTTGCTCTGGCCGGCTGCTGTCAGAAGGCAGAGCTGTGCACTAAGGGAGCCAAACAGCCTCATTCACACAGCTCAAAACTGGACTGACCACTTCCTCCATAAGCTTACCTCTCATTTTGGCCCTGGAGAACAGTGAAAGTGCCTATTAAAAGCCAGCAAAAAGAGAGGACTCTATAATAAAGAAAACGTCACAGTGCTACATTTGAACTTCTGGCCTGTGTTTCTGCCTGGGCTGTTTATCCTGACCATTGAAATCCTGATTTCTTCTCTGCTTTCTAAATATAATGGCAGCAAACTAGTATACTTTCTCCTCGGTCTTTTTAAGATCCCACCCAGTGTACCATATGCGATGTGTAGTTTCCCCACCAGAAACGCTTTCTCTTCTCTGAAACACACACTGAAGAGAGACAGAGGTGTTCTGCTCTATGATGGGCTCCGGGCTTTATATGCAGAATTGGCAATTGGAAGAAAAACTTAGGAACTGGGGTTTGGAGCTCTCTGGCCCTATTAGCACAAAAAGTCATTTAAAAACCTACCAATGATGTAACTACGATGGAGGCAAACTTCCCAGAAAAGTATTTTCCATTCTCACCCTTTTTTACACTCTTAATTGTAAGCCAGAATTTGGAAACAGGGTGATCTAACACCAGCATAAAACCAGGATATATTTGAATTCTTCTCACTGCTGTTGAATCTAAGTCCTGAGAATATGGGCTGTTGGCCAGAGTTTTTCAGCATTTTCTTTAGGCAAATTTTTCTGAACCAGTGGTTTGCCTGTGGATTTTGCAACTATTTTAGGTGTCAAGACATATTTTTTCCCTCTTCTTTCTCGCTCTTCTTCTAAATGCAGAGTGTAGCGGTCAAATACAGTTGACCCTGGGAAAAACAGAGGGGTTGGGTCACCAGCCCCCTCCGCACAGTCAACAATCCACGGCTTTAGTAGCTTCTATTAGAAACGTAACTGACGGGGCGCCTGGGTGGCTCAGTCGGTTAAGCGTCCGACTTCGGCTCAGGTGGTAATCTCGCGGTCCGTGAGTTTGAGCCCCGCGGTGGGCTCTGTGCTGACAGCTCAGAACCTGGAGCCTGTTTCAGATTCTGTGTCTCCCTCTCTCTGACCCTCCCCCATTCGTGCTCTGTCTCTCTCTGTCTCAAAAATAAATAAAGGTTAAAAAAAAAAGTTAAAGAAACATAACTGCTAATAGTTGACCAGAAGCCTGATAACATAGGCTGATTTTGTACTCTGTATTATATACTGCGTTCTTACCTCAAGGTGAGCTAGAGAAAAGAAAATCATAAGGAAGAGAAAATACACTTACAGTACTGTATTTACCAGAAAAAAAACCAAAACACAAAAACCACCTATAAGCGGACCTATACATTCTGAGCCCATGTTCAAGGGTCAACTGTAGTGAGAATCTAGCTGCTGTGTTACCTCCAGCCATGTTTTGGAGGAAGTGCTCCATGTAAGAGTAAAGAAAATGGTAGAATCAGAGTGGGGCTTTAGGGGTGCCCTCTGGTCCCATAGAAAGGAGGTACCTCTTGTCCCATGGTGGAGAAATCAGTTTCATTGACAAGGGCCACATGTTGACCCCTTTCAGAGTAGCCCTAAGAATATGACGGGCTGAGCTGTTATGTGATCCTGAGGTGCCCAGAGGCTATCAGAGTGAAGTATGGTCTCTTCACCAGCTGTGGTTCCGAATTGAAAGAAACATTTTAAGAAACTAAGTTAAAAAGGACGCCTCAGGTCGGAAGGAGGTGTGCCCGTTACAGAACTAGGCATTTTTTTTTTTACCTCAGAATCACAATATGTGTACATAAGGCCCAATTATATGCGTAAAGTGCACAATTGAGGTGAGCCTCACTTCCCTGGGTGAGGTTTGGGTAACTGTAGCCCTTCCTGCTGGGGACGGGTCGGGTGGGGGAGCCCTGTCAGGCCCTGCTGTCCTCTAATTAGGACGGGCTTTGTGCAGTGATTGTTGGGTGACCAAACACACAGCAGCTAAGAAATAAAGGAGAAGCAACCACACTCCACCTAATACCCAGAACCCCTTGCCAGACTTACCTATAGATCTGATCAAAGCCGCTGACTAACGCAGTTCCCACAGGAAAGCAAGAGAACATCCATTGGATAAAGGAGAAAATCACTTCCTTCCAACTGCCTGAACACACACACAAGTTATTTTTGGTGTGAGAGCAGAACCTCCTGATTCCCTCTGGTGATCTAGGGAATAAGAAGTGTTACAGATTTTTTTTTTTTTTTTTTTTTTTTTTTTAAATTCCTGCTACCCTTATAGGTTGGAAAGTTAACCAGGGGCAGCTGAGGGAGCTAGAGCGAGAGAAGCAGGAAAGCTATCTGCCTAGAGGTATTTTTATTTGAGGGGCAGCTTTGAGACAAAATGCCTGCTGGAAGAAGTTGAAAATGGAGAGAGTAGCTGAAATTGTAGACTATTCATGCTGGAAGGGACCTTCAGTGTGGTGCGATCTGGTCAATTTTTAAATGAGGAAACTCAGCCCGGTGAGGGCAACAGCTAGCTAGGGGTTCATCCCGCTGTCCACCCCCAGGTCACAGGCAGAGGCAGAAAAGGACATGTTGCAGGCGTCATGGAGAGCCATACAGGGAAGGCAAACCAATAAGAATGGGGAAGTAAGTGCAAGGCTTAAAGAGGCGACTAGCCAAAAAACTGATTTGTCAGAAACTACCTGGGGACTGGGGACTGGAAGGAGTCCTCACTGTAGGCAGGCTGTCCCTGTCACTGGAGGCACTGATTAAAGCACTGACCAGAATGGTGCCCGGGTGGCTCAGTCAGCTGAGTGTCCAACTCTTGTTTCGGCTCAGCTCATGATCTCACGTTTTATGAGTTCGAGCCCTGCATCGGGCTCTGTGCTGACAGGAGCCTTCTCTCTCTCTCTGCCCCTCCCCTGCGTGTTCTCTCTCTCTCTCTCTCTCTCTCTCTCTCTCTCTCTCTCTCGCAATAAATAAATAAAGTTAGAAATAGAAGGAGCATTGACCAAAGACTCTGATCACACTCCCCTGCCTCCCCTCGTCTTCCATTTTCTGCCTGTTGATAACAAATGGAGAATCAGATTGATGGTCGCAGACTTCTGCCGTCCAAAATGCAGAAAGGTCGGGAAATGGACCTGTTTCCACTCAGTCACCCTCTTGCTCATCCCCTGGGTACTTGGTGGCTGAGGCTTAGTGTCCTTTGAGAGCCCCGTATACAAGGGGTCTTATTCCTCCGTTTTGCAGTCCAGCAGCTGGTCACCGGTGCTCCCCTTTCTCTCAGCCTCTGCTAAAGGGAGGATGGAGACGAAGTGACTGTGCAGCCCTAGCCTTCATCCGCCTCCACTGCTGACTGCACCCTTGGGAGCAGAAAAGCCTCTTGTGGAGAGTGGGGAGGAACCCATAGACCCCAGGGATCCAGAACCTGCTGCGATCAGGGTCTCCTGTCCTCCGGCTGGCTGGCTCTCGCCGGTCCCCTTTCAGACCGTGAGGGGAAAATACACGGGTGTGTAAAGTTGCCTGGCCTGACTGTGCCGCTGCTGCTTGGTTTATAATCAGTCTGGCCTGGAAGGGTATAAACCCTCATTCAGCCTTGCTGGCAGGTGCCCCGCCCGTCATTAGCAATGCAGGGGTGAGGTGGGAGGGAAAACTTAACTGTGCTCTTGGAAAACCACTGGGAAGCAAGAGAGCTTGCCTCCTGCAGATGTGGGAGCGTGAGCAGCATTGTGCTTTCTCCCGGGTCCCGTGAGAGTGATAGCGGAGCCAGGGGAGGAAGGTGTCGGTGTGGGGGACACCGCCTTGCCGTGTACTAGACAGGAGGCCCCTGCGGTCACTCACGGACACTGCTCTGGTCAGTGAGGCTGGGCCTGGATGTCAGTGGGCAAGGTGAGCCTGATGACGTGGTCTGTCACCTTGCGAGAGGGAGCCTCCTCCCTAGGGGATACCCCAAAGTAAGGAGACCCCGTGTTGATCTGTGGGGTTTGGTGCCCGTGTTTGTTCCTTGGGGGTCCATTCTAGAAGTCCGCACTTTGGTTGGAGAAAGCAGAGGGCAACTCTGTGTGGGCAAAGAAAATCGTTAACTATTCAGGAGCCGCGCCAGAAAGATCGTGTGCATCAACACAAAACTAACACTTTGCTTCCCTTTGGGGCCTTTTGCTCTTTGCCTGGGACCTATGTGTTTGTTGTAGCTCTTGCGTTCCAGTCATGCTGCTGAGGTGGGGAGAGGCACAGAGGGACACTGCATGCCCTGCTCTTAGGATGACATGGCTCGATGAACTCAGTGAGCAGCAGGTGTCATTAGTGCCTAGGTCCTTGAACGTCAGACCCGTAGTTTTCTCACATTTTAACCCTTGGAATACTAGGATGCATTTTAGGACCTGTGAAGACAGTTAACGCTTCTGTTATTTCCCTAGAAGCTTTTATCAAAATAGTGGGGACATCCTCCAGTCAGTTCTCAGAATGAAAGAAAATGAGTTCTATTTCAGTTTGCTGTTTTCTGTCCCCAGTGGCCATGCCTTCTTCCCTGAATATTTTTACCCAAACTCTTGTTTCATTGGTTTGAAACCTCCATTTCATACGTTGATACAAAGAGTGAAGTCCAGTCATTGCCCTGTCTAGACTGGCCCTCAGCTCACTGTCTATGACATTTCTGAATGTCCCCATGTTCTGTGCAGTTTGGGGTGGGGGGCTGAGGCCATCCCCATCCCTCACCCCCGTCAGGTTCAGCATTCACGTGCCCCACTCTGGGAACTGGCGTCTAGGAAAGACTTGCTTTCCCTTAAGATCTGTTTCTTCATTTATAAAATCACATACCAGCCCCCCAAGGCAACCAGGGTGTTTTTATTGTTTTTATTGTGGGTCAATTGTACGCTCTATAAACCTGACTTTTAAAAAATCCATTCAAAATACGTGTTCAAGTTTGTTGTTGCAGGCATTGTTTGCAAAATATTGGAAACAAGCTAAGTGTCCATCAGGAGGGGACTGGTTAAATAAATCCTGATACTTGCACATGATGGTATATGATGGGATTGCTATTAAAAAGAATTAGATAGATCTGCACATCTGATGTAAAATATCTCCTTTGTGTAAACGTGTGCATGTGCATTTGTCTGGGTTGTTTGACAAATCTTCAGAAGGATCCCTGGAAATTGCCAGCGTGGCTTCCTCTGATGAGGGGGACTGGGTGCTAAGGTAGGAGGCTGACTTCAAAGGCGCCGGATACCTTTTTTGCATTTTGAATTGTGTTCATTGTGCATATGTTATCTCTTAGAAATAAATAACAAGTAAAATCAATTTCTGTGACCGCAGGGCCCTGGAACTGAGTGGCATAGGCCTCTTAGCCTGATTGTTGCTGTTTCTCAATTTCAGGCCCTTCCTCTGAGCCAGCGCACTCCCCCACCAGCAGCGGGAAGAAACTCTTTGCTCCTGTTCCATTTCCTTCGGGCTCCACTGAGGATGTGTCCCCCAGCGGCCCCCTGCAGCCCCCGCCTCTCCCCCAGAAGAAGTTAGTGAGCCGAGCGGCCTCTTCGCCTGATGGCTTCTTCTGGACCCAAGGCTCCCCCAAGCCAAGAACAGCAAGTCCCAAGCTGAACCTCAGCCACTCGGAAACCAACGTCTGTGCCCACGAAGAGTCCCACTTCAGCTACTCCTCGAGCCCCGGGAGCCGCCACCATCATATCTTCTCCTCTTCTGAGCCCCTGGAGAAAACTTTCAAAGGCAACGGCCACTGGGTGCCGGCACCAGGGCTGGCGGGCGGCCAGAGCGGCTTCGGGAGCCCCAGCCTCCAGTGCAAAGGGGTCCCCTCGGCCTCCCAGCTGAGCGTGTCCAGCCAGGCCTCCACCGGCAGCACCCAGCTGCAGCTCCACAGCCTCCTGGGCAGCATCAGCAGCAAGGAGGGCACCTATGCCAAGTTGGGGGGCCTCTATGCCCAGTCCCTGGTGCGCCTCGCAGCCAAGTGTGAGGACCTCTTCATGGGTGGCCAGAAAAAGGAGCTGCACTTCAACGAGAATAACTGGTCACTCTTCAAACTGACCTGTAACAGGCCCTGTTGTGACTCGGGGGACGCCATCTATTATTGCGCCACCTGCTCCGAGGACCCTGGCAGCACCTACGCGGTGAAAGTAGGTACCGCCCCGCCCCCTTGCTGTGAAAGTAGGTACCGCCCCGCCCAGTAGGTACTGCCCCGCCCCCTGCTGTGAAAGTAGGTATCGCCCCGCCTCCTACTGTGAACGTAGGTATTGCCCCGCCTCGTATTGCCCCGCCTCCTACTGTGAACGTAGGTATTGCCCCGCCCCTTGCTGTGAAAGTAGGAACCGCCCCGCCCCCTGCTGTGAAGGTAGGTATTGCCCCGTCTCCTGCTGTGAACGCAGGTGTCACCCCACCCCCTGCTCCTATTCTGCAGTGCAACCAGCTGGTCCTGGTTGTGGCAGGACAGCCTTTGGAGCAAGTCCTTTCACCTGTCCCGGCTTCAGTCGCAGGCTTGATGCCTGCGTTTACTGTGAGCACCCGTGCTCACCGATTTCACCCTCAGCCTGGCCCGGGACATAAGGTTCCTTATGGAGCTTATGATCCAGTCAGAGGGACGGACAATGAAGATACTGTTCTTCAAATGCTAGATAGCTGGAGAGGGAGGTGGACCTAGGCGTGATCTTGAACACAGAGTAACCGCATCGATGAAGCATTCAGTATGCAACAAGACTCTCGGGTGCATTAACTACATGACCTCACATCGTCACAGGGCAGATAGGTTTTACAGATGGGGAATCTGAGGCGCAAAACGATTTAGCTGCCCACAGCTGGCGGTGGCGGGTGGCTGCGATGGATCAGAACGCTGCTTTGGCTTGCCTGCTACACCTCTACTACCATCCTGTCCCTTAAGGGAAATGGAGTTCAGAGAAGTGAAGTGACTAGTTCAAGTAACACGGCTCTTTAATTTTTGCCACCAGCTCAGGGCCGTTGCTACCATCCCCCACCGCTCTCTCAAGGTGCAGCTCCCTGCAAGCTGGTCGAGCCGTCTGCACCCACATTCTGTTCCTTCCACGTGGCCTTTTTTCTCATCTTTTGGTGTCCCCTGAATACCTGGCGGTCCTGTAGCTCTTCTATAAATGCAAGCTTTTGCGGGTAGTGAGGAGGGGAACAATGAGTTTTTTGTTTGTTTGTTTGTTTGTTTTGTTGTTGTTGTTGTTTTTGCCATCACCTGTCCCAAGATCTTTTATTTCCAGTCAGAAAAAAATGCAAATACTGATCTAACATGAAATGGCCTGGGGAGGCAGGGTGGTTTCCTGCTTACCAGTGGAGTTTTTAAAAATATTATGATAATTAGGGATGCCTGGGTGACTCAGTCAGTTAAGCATCGAACTTCAGCTCAGGTCATGATCTCATGGTTTGTGAGTTCAGGCCCCGCATCAGGCTCTGCGCTGACGGCTCAGAGCCTGGAGCCTGCTTCGGGTTCTGTGTCTCCCTCTCTCTCTCTCTGCCCCTCCCCCACTCACACTCTGTCTCTCAAAAATAAATAAAAATTTTAAAAAAAGTTTTTAATATTATGACTATTAACCAAGGAAAATTGCAATGAATTTTGTACTTTGAGATTTTTCTTTTAAGAACTTGGTGATAGCACCATAAAAAATAGATTAGTATGGGGTGCCTGGGTGGCTCTGTCGGTTAAGCGTCCGACTTCGGCTCAGGTCACGATCTCGCGGTCCGTGAGTTCGAGCCCCGCGTCGGGCTCTGTGCTGACAGCTCAGAGCCTGGAGCCTGTTTCCGATTCTGTGTCTCCCTCTCTCTCTGACCCTCCCCCGTTCATGCTCTCTCTCTCTGTCTCAAAAAATTAATAAAACGTTAAAAAAAAAAGTTTAAAAAAATAGATTAGTAACCCCTGATTTATAGGTTCAGGGGGCCATATATAATTATTTGCTGCCTTACGATGAAAAAACTGGGGGTGAAGAGGCCAGTACGGCTATAAGAATACAATCAATTATCCAGAATCAAGGTCCCAAAAGACTAGGGGGGGGATTGTGGCTAAGATGGCAAGCACCAGATGGAAGAAAACACAAACATGCTGAACACAAACATGCTGAACTGAGAGTCTGTCGATTTCTTGAACTTCACTGTCTCTTTCTATCAAAACCCATCTTAGTAAGTGATCCTGCTCTGCCACTCCCCAAGCACAGTGAAAAACAAAAAAGAAACAATCCCAGTGTTCCCCTTCCTGTTCGGATGGTGCTGTATCCATCCAGTAGAGGGAAAGTGAGTGCACTCTCCAGTGAGCTGAACTTGAGAAGCCAGGCTTCTGGTCGTCTTTGTTGGCCCAGATCCAGGGTGTGGACCCAACCAATGAAAGGAATGGAAATGTGAGCTCCTCGAAGCCTGAGGGCTGGAGGTGTCTTACAGGAGGTTCTTTGCTTTTGCTAGCCCCAGGGAACCTGAGGAGGTAATCAGTGAGCCAGCCTTCCCTTGCCCTCCCTGAGGTCAAGGGCATCAGCCACTGTCACCTGGCTCCTGGGGCTGGAACTGGGTTCATTCAGTGCCCCTCCATTTTGAGGAAGGAAGGACCTGGTGGAAGCAGCTTGCTCCCTCCTGCCTTGGGGTGGAAAGTGATGTCATCCTGCTCTGGGAACTAAGGAGCTAGGTGGCCACTGATCAGAACCTCGGGGTAAAGGGTTCTGGTTTTCACATATATTTTTTAGTTTATTTATTTATTTTGAGAGAGAGAGAGTAACAGAGCACACATGAGAGAGAGCAGGGGAGGGGCAGAGGGAGAGAGAGTTCTCTGCTGTCAGCGCAGAGCCCAATGCGGGGATCGAACTCTCAAACCGTGAGACCATGACCTGAGCCCAAACCAAGAGTGGATACCTAACTGACTGAGCCACCCAGGCGCCCGTGGTTTTTATATTTTTAAGTGATTGTCATGTGCCGCTTGGATCTAGGACCTCCTGGAACAATGAAGAATTAGCCACATTCTCTGAAGAACAATGCAGAAAATCTGGCTTTCCTGGAGGAGGTTAAAAACAAGCATTGTTCCTCATTTCATTAGAAATGTAAGCTATAAGGAAGTGGGGACACAAGGCCCCAGCCCTCTAAGGAAGAGAGTCCCGGGTGTCCTATTTGACTCTGCCAGAGACATGGCAGCCCAAGGACCATCTCTGTAACATATGAAAAGGAAATCTGGAGAAGAGCATCCAGTGTTCAGAATCTGGGGAACAACAATACCGATTCGCAAGTGTGCCTGGCCCGGGTAATTGTGGGGCGGGGGCTCTCGGAACATCGTTTCCCACGTGCAGCTGTTGTACTTCATTAGCGCTGCAGTCTAGACGGAATACAGTCATCTGTAATCTGAGGGACTGAGCGGTCTCCCCGCCCACGCCACCACTCCGGCGCTGAGCTCATGTCATCTGTGCCTGGTAAGCGCGAGCCTTGCTCCCGAGTCCCCATTAACAAAAGCAGGCTCGCACCTGCTCGCACTAAATGCCAGGCCCTCCGTTTATGGGCTCAGCGCCCTGCAGCAGCCAGGAGATTAAAGCCAGCTCTTGTAGCCCTGCTCCGTGACTATGTGGTGGGGGGGAAAAATCATCAGCTGTGTGTGAGTTTTAGAAGCTGCTTTATTCCTCGGTCAACTAGGACTCCAGTTCGGTAATTAGGGACTTGTGTTAAGTCAGCTGGGCCTTCTTTATTTAAAGGACGTGACTTAGCCCAGATTTTTAACCACGAACGAGGCTGTGGCTCCAAAGTTGAAAGTGAGACTTGGCCCAGCAAAACGTTTGAAATTTGAGCTGAACCAAAGGTTTGTGTGGTCTTGCACCAGATCCCAAGCTCAGACTCCCTGAAAATGAAATGGAGGGGGTGAGGGTGGAGAAGCCTCCCTGTCCTCCCCCCTTCCTCTACCCGCACCCACCATCCCACACTGTGAAACGACCGCAGGGGGCACCCCCACCTTTGCGCTGTACTGACTCTCAGATCGGGGGCAGGGGGGTCCTGACAGAGGACTAGCTCGCTGAATTTAAAATGCATCCAGCCCTGTCCCCATTTATTCTGCTCCTTCATTTACATCTCTGTGCAAACTGTCAGTGGTATTTGCTGGGCCTAGGCCTTTGACACCCTTGAGAAAAGGAATTCTTTGGAAACCCTTCCCAGGCCCTGGACAGCTGCAGCCCCCAGGTTTGTACAGTAACTGGCAAGCCAGCTCTGGATTGCCTCACCACATGGCTACAGCCAGACCAGCAGAGCGGTCACCATAGCAACCTTCTCTGGCTCACTGTGGGCCAGTCACTGTGTTGAGAGCCACACCTGTGTTGTGTCCCTGGCTGCTCACAGTGGCCCTGGGAGAAAGGACCTATCGCTGCCCGGACTGCAGAGGAGAAAATAGACTGAGATAAATAAGGTGGATCCTCGCTATTTGTGGATTCCGTATTTTTGAATTCACTTGTTAAAATTCGTTTGTAACCCCAAATCATAATTTGTGGCCCTTTTGTGGTCCCTGGAAATGCACAGAGTAGGGGGAAACTTGGGACACCAGACATGCGAATTCCCAGCCAAGGTAGAACAAGGCAAGGCTCTGGCTTCTTGTTTCGGTTCTCCCCTGTCAACAGGTGTCCTTTTTGTGGTCTCTTCGTTGTCTCGTTCTTCACATTTTTGTGCCTTGTGTTGATGATTTCACGGTTGGAAATGACCAAGCTGAGCGCTGAAGTCCTGCCTAGTGGTCGTGAGCACAAGAAGGCTGTCATGTGCCTTTGGGGGAGTGTTAGGTGAGCTTCGTTTAGGCGTGAGTTTCAGTGCCGTCTGCGGGAGTTCTGTGTTCATGAATCCACAGTATCTACTAATAAGGCGTCTTTAAACAGAAACACACACAAAGCAAGGTTAGGTGTTGGCCGGTTGGTAAAAAATGTTACGAACAGACGCTTGCAAGAACTTCGCCCTATATTTCCCCTAGGAGCAGTGGTTCAGTATTCGCTCATTCCGTGTTTGTGGCTACTTAACAGAACGACTGCAAAATAACAAGAATCGGTTGTAACTTGCCAGGGTTTGCCGAGTTCGAGTTCGTATCTAAGCCAGGGTCTTTTTCACTTCCAAGCCCATACTTTTGACTCCTGGAGACTTCTCCCTTGTACAATCTTGGGCAAATAATTTAACCCCTCGAAGCCTCTGTTTCAACTCTTCTGTAGAAGCGTCTACCTCATCCTGTCTCATCGGGTTGTCTGAGATTTAATGAGACACTGTGTGAAAAATGCTTAGTAGGCAGTGTCTCACGTACAAGAGTTTGGTAGGTGTGTGTTGTGGTGGAGAAGCTCTCACGGGGAAGGGAGTGACCCCGACCTCAGCAATGCGTGGCCCACATAGCCACAGAGGGCACAGCAGACAGTGCCATAAACAGTGGCTGGCATCTATACACGAGACTACATTTTGAAGGCTACACATTCCCTTTCGTTTAATAGTGTTTCAGAAGACTGCCATGTAAAAACCCAATACAGTTGGGTGGGCTACAGTGGGGAGTCCACAACAATGCCCTTTAGATGCGTGTTCCAGAATCATTTTTGTTAGTGTATTAGGAAGCAATGTCTGGGGGAAAATGCACTTGCGTTTTACTTCTGTTTTACCTCTGTAATAGATTACTAATGTGTTGCCTCCCTTCACCTCCTAATTATCATTTTAAAAGTTTCCTCAGAGGCTGGACTCTCTTATTTCAGGTTTCAGGCTGAGAAGAAGGTTTGTATAGCTGCAATCTAAATAAATGCCTGTGAAAAGATGCTTGCAGCAGAACTCCTGAAAACGTCACCTGTTAGCAATGTGGCGCTTTGTAAACGCTGCTGTAATCAATCACTCGCATGTGGCACCGCGGCAGCCTGAAGGGTTATTTTGGATTGCTCGTGGGATGATATGTTCTAGGCAGATGCGAGGTGCCTTTCTTTGCAGGATTACACAACGATCCTCACCTTCCTATAACGCATGGCTGAGGATGCACTGTATCCTTTTGAGAGGGGAGACCACAGACCATCTTCTGTCCCTTTCCTTGTAATTACGGGGAAAATGAGGCCTGACAGAGGGCCATTACAAGTCTGGCTTGAGCAGCTGCGTGGCAGCCAGAAGAGGATTACCACGGCTAAAGATCCTCGGTGGCTGGTGCTGTCTTAATACAAGATGTTGAAGAGGCCGGAGAGCGATGGTCGTGGGGATTCCCCAGAGGAGCTCCAACTCACCTGCTTGTTTATTCCTACAATAATAGGGTGTTCAGAGGGTGCCGTGGGTTGGCATCCCTCACCCTGGAGAGCCCTCTGTTTTCTCTCTGACTCATCCTCGGAAAGAGGTGCGTGGCTTCCATGTAGCAGCTCCAATAAAACGTCTGGCTCGCCAAGCCGTGCCAGCAACCAACTTTGCACCTTTACCTGGATCTGGAAACTAGGGCAGTCTCAGGGAGTTTGGCCACAGCCTAGAAGGACCCGCTTCTGTCCCTGAGATTCCCCAAGAAGGGAGCAAAGCGCCCCAGCGGCCAAACACGTCCGCGGTCAGGTGGCCGCTGTAGGGCTCAAGGAATGCGGATTAAGGTTGACTGCCTGTGTAAACGCTTGTCTGGTTTCCTGAGAATTTCTCTAGCACACACTAGGGGCAGACAGATGTGTTCCTACTGATAGGGTGCCACGTTGTCCTGTGGGAACCCCACTCCTGCTGGATCATGTCGTCATGTTATGTTTAACTCTTAAAGAAATTGCCAAACTGTGTTCCAAAGTGATGGCACCATTTTATACCCCACCAGCAATGTAGGAGGGCTCCCATTTCTCTGCATCCTCATGGACACTTGTTACTGTCTGTCATTCTTGTTATAGACATTCGAGTGGGCATCAAGCGATACCTCACTGTGGCTTTGATTTGCATCTCCCCAGTGACTACTTTTTAAAAAAAAAAATATTTAGTTTTGAGAGAGAGAAAACACAAGCAGGGGAGGGGCAGAGAGTGGGGGGTACAGAGGATCTGAGGCGGGCTCTGTGCTGACAGCAGCGAACCCGACTCGGGGCTCGAACTCACAAACTGATGGATCATGACCAGAGCCGAAGTCGGACACTCAACCGAATGAGCCACCCAGGCGCCCCTCCCCAGTGACTATTGTGCTGGTGGCCATTTACGTATTTCTTTGGTAAAATTCCTATTAATATAGTTTGTCCACTTTTGATTGGGTAGTTTATCATTCTCTTATTGCATTAAGAGTTTTTTGTTAAATTTTACTTAAAAATTATTCATCAGATAGGTGTTTTGTAAATATTTTCTCCAGCCTATGACTTGTCTTTTCCTTTTCTTAATGGTATCTTAGGAATTTTGATAATTACTGACTTTTTTTTCCCCTTATGGACCATGCTTTTGGTGTGGCATCTGGGAAATCTTTGCCCAGCCCAAGTCTCAAACAGTCTGTCCTGGGTTTTCTTCTAAAACGTATATTTGGGGCTCTTATACCTAAGTGTGATCCACGTTGAGGCAATTTGTGTGTCTGGTGTAAGGGTTTACTTCTTTTTGCAAGCGGCTATCCGAAATGTCCCAACACCGTTTGTTGAGGATAATGGATTCCACCGTTGACCTGACTTTGCCTTTCGCCCGCAGATCTGCAAGACCCCTGAGCCCAAAGCAGCCCCTTACTGCAGCCCTTCCGTGCCCGTGCACTTCAACATCCAGCAGGACTGCGGCCACTTTGTTGCCTCGGTGCCCTCCAGCATGCTCACCTCTCCTGACGCACCCAAGGACCCTCTGCCTGCACCCCCGTCACACCCGCCTGCCCAGGAGCAGGACTGCGTGGTGGTCATCACCCCCGAGGTGCCCCACCAGACGGCCTCTGACTTTGTGCGGGACTCCGCCTCCAGCCATCAGTCCGAGCCTGAGGTTTACGAGCGGCGCGTGTGCTTCCTGCTCCTGCAGCTTTGCAACGGGCTGGAGCATCTGAAGGAGCACGGCATCATCCACCGGGACCTGTGCCTGGAGAACCTGCTGCTGGTGCACTGCTCCCCCCAGGCCTCCCCCGGCGCCTCCCCCGCCGCCCCATCCCCTTCCCCGGCTGGGGCTCCCGCAGCGTGCCCCTCTGCCTCTCTCGCGGCCGCCGCCCCCTCCCCTGCCTGCCAGGGGGTGCCCAGTGAGAAGTACCTGCCGCGGCTCATCATCAGCAACTTCCTGAAGGCCAAGCAGAAGCCAGGCGGCACCACCAACCTGCAGCAGAAGAAGAGCCAGGCCCGGCTGGCCCCCGAGATCGTGTCTGCCTCGCAGTACCGCAAGTTCGATGAGTTCCAGACGGGCATCCTCATTTATGAGCTGCTCCACCAGCCCAACCCGTTCGAGGTGCGGGCGCGGCTGCGGGAACAGGACTACCGGCAGGAGGACCTGCCCCCGCTGCCCGCGCTGTCCCTCTACTCGCCCGGCCTGCAGCAGCTCGCACACCTGCTGCTGGAGGCCGACCCCATCAAGCGCATCCGCATCGGCGAGGCCAAGCGGGTGCTGCAGTGCCTGCTGTGGGGGCCGCGGCGGGAGCTGGTGGAGCAGCCGGGCACGTCGGAGGAGGTGCTGTGCGGCACGCTGCACAACTGGATCGACATGAAGCGCGCCCTGATGATGATGAAGTTTGCCGAGCGGGCGGCGGACCGCAGGCGCGGGGTGGAGCTGGAGGACTGGCTGTGCTGCCAGTATCTGGCGGCGGCCGAGCCGGGGGCGCTCCTCCAGTCCCTGAAGCTCCTGCAGCTTCTGTGAGCGCGGCGCCCCAGCCCCGCCCTTCAGCCGCCAGCTCCCCTGCCCGCGCCTCCCACCCATCCCCCCCACCCCTTGCACCCTGCCTGGCCTTGGGAACATCTGTCTCCCCTGGGAAATGGTACAAACGACTGTCATACTTGGATGTAATATATACATAAAATATCTAAATAAGAAAGACTGTGGCTGTCATTGCCCACTCCGTCCCCCCGCTCTCCGTCCTCCTCAAGTCCTCCAGGTTTCTTCCTGCAGTCAGTACACTCCTTGCCCCGCGCCCCGGCCTGGGGACAGTTCTGCGGATGCAGTGAAGTCTGGACTCCGACTTCACTACGTCACCATGGGATCACTTTACCCCTTTGTCAAATGGCTGTTAAAAAAAAAAAAAAAATCCAGCAGACCTTCACTCACTATTTTTTGGTTTTAAAGTTTATTTATTTTGAAAGAGAGAGTATGAGCGGGGGAGGGGCAGAGAGGAAGAGAGAGAGAGAGAGACAGAGAGAGAGAGAGAGAATCTCAAGCAGGCTCCACTCTGTGAACACAGAGCAGATGTGGGGCTTGAACTCAGGAACTGTGAGACCATGACCTGAGGGGAAACCAAGAGTTGAGGCTTTGCTGACCTAGCCACCCAGGTGCCCCCAACAGACCTTCATTTATTTATTTATTTATTTATTTTTATTTTTTAACGTTTTATTTATTTTTGAGACAGAGACAGAGCATGAATGGGGGAGGGGCAGAGAGAGAGGGAGACACAGAATCGGAAGCAGGCTCCAGGCTCTGAGCCATCAGCCCAGAGCCCGACGCGGGACTCGAACTCCTGGACCGCGAGATTGTGACCTGAGCTGAAGTCGGCCGCTTAACCGACTGAGCCACCCAGGCGCCCCCAGACCTTCATTTAAAAAAAAAAATGGGGGTTGAGCTCTTTTATCCCCAAGTGTTCACATGTGTTAATATGTTTGGTGGTTAAATTGAATATAAGCCTCTGAGCAGTAGCTCCAAGACCACTTGAGGTATCCTTGACCTGCTGGTGAGCTAGAGCAGCGGGCCACTAGGCCCCGGGGCCTGTGGGCATCACTTAACCTCCCCACGCAACAGTGTCTTAGAATCCAGACTCGACTCCGAGGCCAGCAGAGGTTCAGAATTCAACCCCACTGCTCCAAATCCATTTCCAGGTGGCTAAAGCTGGCTGCCATTAGTATCCGTCAGAGGCCTGGCTGAAATGGAATCCACCCCAGATGGTTCAGACGAAGAAACTGTAAGGGTCCCACTTAGGGGTGGAAAGGGTCAAGAGAAAACAGGAGGGACAATGAGGCAAAAGCAGGAGCTGAGGTGCGTGAACTAACCATCCACCTTCCATTTCCCACCTGCCATCCCCAGGCTGAGCCCACGGGGGGGCGGGGGGGGGGCTTGGGTGATGCAGTTAACGGGTTCAGCCTCCTGGGGCAGGGAATGGGGAAGGGTGGAGGTGGCGGCCGGTGGCCTGCTGTCACCTGTCTCCACTGTGCTAGGGATCGGCAGGAGGAAACGGGTGTTCCTGCTCCCAGACCGGCAATCTCCCTGCTGTCCTAAGCTCCTCCCAGTTTCTGTTTGTAAAACTCATTCATTTAACATGTTTGCTGTCACCTGGTATCCAGTGTGGTCGATATTTGTCACCATACCTTTCAAGTGCACAGAATTAGGTAGCACCAGACCTTTCCTCCTCAAACTAGACACACCAAATGTTACTAATTACTCATGCGAAAGGAGACAGCCCCCAAGACCCTTGTATTTCTACCTAAAGCGTGATCTCCCAACTTGTGACCTAACTTCTGTAACCTTGTTAATAGTTCTGGACATCGTAAAACAAATGCAGAGATCTTCATGGATGTTCTAGAAATCTGGGAATGTGCTTCGTGACCAGGACGGGGAAATCTCTCAGGTCCCCCTCTGCATATTAATTTCACTGCTTTTGGACTACAGGTGAACACATCCCCGTCTCCATGCTCCGGCTGTGAAGACAGTGCCTGAGCAGTGCGTTTGTCCTGTTAACTGTGACTTGAGCACCGAGGAAGGGACACAATAAACCAGCTTCCAACTTTGTGCAAGAAAAAGAGTCTTTGAACATGGAAATCATTGTCTTCCCTAGGACCTATCTGTTTTGGGGGGCAACAGCTTGTCAGTTGTTTATTCCTGGGAATTTTCCAGGCACACCCTCCGCCCTCCATTTGCTATCTTTTGCTTTCTTTCTCACTTAAGTAAATAAGCAATGGGGAGGGAGGAAGCAGACATTCTGCCAAGGGAATGCAGTGCCACTTGGAAACACGTCTCTGGAGGCACATTTTAACTCTGTGTATTAGTGACACCTTTTGTATATGCCACCCACTTTCAGGAAAAAAAAATTGAGATTGTAGAAAAGGTTTTAAAACCAAAATGAACCCCAAAGTAAAGGTGAGAAGAAATTACAGCAGTAAATTCCAATGGAGAGGAATGATAAACATGAAACTTCCTTCTCAGCGGTCCAGCAACCTAGAAAAAGTAGAAAACAGTGGGTTGCAGAAATCTTTGTGTGTAATCTTAGGGGATGGCTCAGTTCATCATGAGGAACAAGCCTTTTCCTAGTGCATGGTTCTGAAGGGAATTTGTCAAGGATTTCCTTGTTTAAAAATATTGGATAATGGCCCCAATAGTGTGTTATTGATTTTTTTTTTTTTAAGACATTTTCCTAGACAGGCCAGTTTCTTACATTCACCATGGGTGAAATCCAATTGGTAACATTCAAACCTATTTTCATCAGGGTGGTTTTACAGGGTATTCGCTACCCATTCATCTCGATGGGTTGTTGGCCTTTTCCGTTAAGGGTAAGTGACTACATACCATTCCATAAATGCCCATGACTACATATAGTAGGTTGGGCAAACAGCTTTAGCCTCTCTAAATTCAAGGGCTCAATATAACTAGTTGTTTGTTTGTTTGTTGCCTCAAAATACATCTGCAATGCACAGCTTTATCTCACAGAAAGCTCAAGCACTAAAAAGATGAAGTCCAGAAACAATAGTTTGGACTGAGGTTCAGAAACAAACCGGGGCTTTTGTAGGATGCCAGGCTCCTAACATTTGTTTATTCAATACTCCTGACATCCGTGGATTCATCTTTTTGCTTGGCTTTAGACCCAATTACTGGTATTTACATCTCCAGATCTTTTTTCTCTCCAGCTCTGAGTCAGGTCGCCCCCGTATACTTTTTGCATTGGTAATCTTGGTTATTAATGGGACCTTTCCCTTTTTCATCCCAAGACGTGGAATCTTTTCTTCTCCTAAACTCTTTCCTGTAGGCGTTATGGAGCCGTACATCTAAATTGTCATATCCTTGCCAGAAGCAAGATAACATACTTCAGGGGATTATTTATTTATCATAACACATGGCTCAGATCTCAAAAGACAGGGCCCTGGGGAACTGTGGTTACCACTCTGTGTAACACTTCCTGGTTTTCAAGAGCTTGGGGCTGGAGAAAGCTCTTTTGTGATGTATACATGCACACAAACAATTATAAAGATTCTGAAGAGGGAAGACACATGTCACTTTAATAACTTCTCTGAAATCCATTCTTTAAATATATACAGCCAATAAATGAGGCAGGCCTTTCCCACTTTGCTGAATAGCTATAAATCTTTGAAGATCCAAGGATAAGCTTATTAATCTCATTAAATGTAGGAGATTTGTAACATAAAATCTGCTTGGCATTTAATAGAGGGTGGTGTGAATGGAATGATTCATTAGAAACCAAAATGTAGCCCAACTGATGTCATTGCTAAAAATAGAAGACAAGTATAAAATGTCTGGGGCAAATTCCATGGGGTGAATATCTTAACAAAATACGCTTCTCTTTTCTGATGCTAATTAATGCAGAGTTAAGGGCGGCCAAGGAGACCTTCTCCAGACTTAAAGATGTCCTGGGAGGACTTATGCCCTGGGAGGTTAGTTAGAAGGTAGCCAGAGGGGTTGTAGGGCTCCAAGAAAGGAGTCTAAGTTAGCCCAGAAATGGTATCATTTATTTGGAAAGTATTGGGGCTGAACCAGAATTTCCATGATGAATTATAACCTTACTGAGCCCTGGATACTCAGTCTTCTCTGATCCACATCTTTCCTCCTTGACTACATCCATTCCTGGAGTGGGGGAAGCAAAGTCAAGTTTACCTTAGGAGTCTTCTGCATGCCAACAAGCTAGCTTAGTATTGAACTATACCAGCGAGAATTTGAACATATACTTTTATCCTGTGTTATAAATGCTGGGTTCGAATCTTTATAGATCTTTTACCAGAAGTGAGTACAGCTATTTCAAAAACAAACAACAACAGAAACAATAAAAACCATGGTCCTGAACACTGGATGTGCTCAGACCATGAAAAGTTTGTGTTCTGTATTAGGACTTCTTAAAGGTTATTCTTCAGACTTCTGACTTACTGCCTCATCGGGGATAATCGGGCATGGAGATAGATTGAGAGAACCAAGCATGGAGACCTAAGGAGGGCAGAGAAGAGAGGAAATGAGAAAGCAAGATTCAGAGACAAACTACCTGCTTTACTACCTGTCTGGAACCAGCCCCAATAACTTCCCACAACCCTAGAAGGGCATTCATGAATCTTAGTCTGCTCAGGCTGCTACAAAAAAAAAAAAAAAATGGCATAGACTGGGTGGCTTGTAAATAATGGAAATTTATTTCTCATAGTTCTGGAAGCTAGGAAGAACGAGGTCAAGGTGCCAATGGATTTGATTCTGATGAGGATCCACTTCCTAGTCATAGATGGCCATGTTCTTGTGTCCTCACATGGTGGAAAGGGCAAAGGAGCTTCTTGGGATCCCTTTATTAAGGGCACTAGTCCAACTGTGTGAGGTTTCCACACTAATGACCTAAGCACCTCCCAAAGACCCCACCACCTAATCCATCACCTTGAGAATTAGACATCAATGTATGAATTTGGGGGGAACAAACATTCAGTCTATGGTATCCCTCTTCCCAGCCCTTTCCTGGAATCATACAGACATTTGTATGTCTATTCTATTCTTAAAGATCTCCAGGGATGTGGAACTTTTATAGAATTCTAGGTGGCATAGAGTTCAATTTCAGAGTTTGTAACAGATTCCTTAACAAGTCAGAAAGACTTTAATAATTGTGCCTTTTATATATGCCCTTTCTTTACTGACCATTCCCATAACCATGATGATGGAGACAATTTTCCATTTTCCTAAGGGAGTAACCGATTCCCTCTCCCCCTACCCCTCAATGTAACTGGCTTTATTTATTTTGAGTATGCAAAACTTGACATGGCACCGAAAGCTAAAACTATTCAACAAGATCTGTTCAGAGAAGTGTCCTTCCCCCAACCCTGTCCCCGTCTTTCCATTCTCTCCACCAATACACCGTAGTAACCAAGCTCACTAATTTCTTATCTTCTTTGTGGGTTTTTTGCCCAAATGAGCAGATATAAGACTCTTCTCTTTTACATGCGTGTTAGTATATCAGAACTGCCAGAGCACTTTGCTTTTCTCTCTTAGCAGTGTGTCAGCAAAAACTTCTAAAGCAAGGAGGCGACTGGACCTCTCCCTTGATCCAGAGAATTAACCCAGTCCATCACCCTCCACTGAGGTGGTGAAAGAGTCATTTGCACTGCTTGGGGAGCATTAATTCACCAAACTTTGAATGATCCCTCTCTGGTATTGCCCCTTGGTTCTTAGGACAACCCATATTATTTTCTCTGGGGACTATGGACTGCTTTTCCTCCTACACAGAAACCGTGAGACTCACCCCCAACCGCAGTCAGCGTCGACAGCAGATGCCCGAGTTAAATGGTGAGATTTGTTCTCAGGTGCTTCCTCCTCTCTGGAGTGACTCTGCTCGTCCTTGCCCTTGGAACCTAACACTTCTTTGATAAACTTCTCATTGATCCCTTGCAGCAAACCCCACCTAGAGACTATGACCAGGTCTTCGAGGAAAACCCTTCCCAGAAAGAGTGTCTAGGGAAGAAAGAGATGGTGTGACTCTCTGTGGCTCAGCTTTTCTGTGGCTCCAGTGTGGTGCTCACCTCTTTCCCTGAGTCCTGAGCACTGCAATGGAAGCAACGAGGTTCCGCTCATTGAAGTCCTTTGTGGAACTGAGACTTAACTCTTACACAAAAGAGGCCTGATGATGTTGGTCTTAGCAGAGCCCAACATGAGTCATGCGCTGTTTCAAGTACCTGATTAACGATGGATAGAATGAAGGAACTTGCTGGGCATTTTGTCCCATGGACCGGTTTCTTGGGAAGGCAGGGCTTGGGGGAGGGGTGTTGGGGGGGGGGGGTGGGTAGGAGCTGTGCTCCTGGTGCAGAAGGCACCCAGGGGCGCAGGGCAGGGAGCGCCTTCTTGGCCAGTGCTCGCTGTACCCCTGCTGTTGGGCTTGGCAGCTTCCTCCGGCCACGAATCACACATTTGATAGCTACCCTCCTCCTGCAGACAGCCCTGGCCTGTGTCAGCTGCCCGGCCCTGGCTCATCGCTGGACAGCCCCCTTCATTGCAATTCTGAAAGGCAACGGCCCACTGGAGAAAGCACCGGAACGAAGAAAACCAAGGGCATTGGGGATTGCCGTTCTGGTAGGATAACCATTTCTAAGCAGCGCCCAGCCCCACGAAGGCTCCTGAAAAAGATTTTCACGAGGGTGCACGAGGGTGTCTGGGACCTGCTCTCCTGGAGCAGTCAGTTTGCCAGAGGGCTGGGATTATCACCTTCCAGGGGGCAGGCCCTGTAAAAAAGTCTGGAGTTTCTCCTTTGTGGCACCTCTAAAGTTACCTTGAAGGGAAAGAAAGGAGGTAGGAGAGAGACACTTAATATTCCTGGGGTGATGTTATTAAGAGCACACCACAGGCCCCGAGAATGACCACAGCTTGGCTTTGCTGTGTGTCTGTAAATGGACACCACGATGTTTAGCGGACAGAAACTGGCCACGTGATCCACGTCCTTTGTCTAGTTGGACTCCCATACCCCTGAGCTCTGAGCACCAAGAAAGGAATGCCTTAATGGGAAACTTTCTTTCTTTCTTTCTTTCTTTCTTTCTTTCTTTCTTTCTTTCTT
>NC_064811.1:175391509-175543811 GCF_023721935.1 Panthera uncia
CTTTCTTTCTTTCTTTCTTTCTTTCTTTCTTTCTTTCTTTCTTTCTTTCTTTCTTTTTTAGTTTCAGGAGTAGAATTTAGTGATTCATCACTTACCTACGACACCCGGGGCTCAACACAGCAAGTTCCCTCCTTGATGTCCATCAGCCATCTAGCCCATCCCCCTGCCTACCTCCCTTCCGGTAACCCTCAGTTTGTTCTCTATAGGTAAGAGTCTGTTTTCTGGCTTGCCTCTTTTTTCCCTGTGTTCACCTGTTTTGTTTCTTAAATTCTACGTATGAGTGAAATCAAATGGTATTTGTCTTTCTCTGACTGACTGATTTCGCTTAGCATAATATTGTGTAGCTCCATCCACGTCTTTGCACATGGCAAGATTTCATTCTTTTTTATGGCTGAGTAACAGTCCAGTATATAAATATATAAACCACATCTTTGCTATCCATTCATCAGTTGATGGACACTTGGGCTCTTTCCATAATTTGCCTCTTGTTGATAAAGCTGCTATAAACATTGGGGTGCATGTGCCCCTTTGAATCAGCACTCTCCTGTATCCTTTGGGTAAATACCTAGTAGTGCATTTGCTGGATCATAGGGTAGTTCTATTTTCAGGTTTTTGAGGAACGTCCATACCGTTTTCCAGAGTGGCTGCACTGGTTTGTGTTCCCACCAGCAGCGCAAAAGAAATCCTTTTTCTCTGCATCATTGCCAACATCCGTTGTTGCCTGAGTTGTTCATGTTAGCCATTCTGACAGGGGTAAGGTGATATCTCATGGTGGTTTTGATTTGTATTTCCCTGATGATGAGTGATGTTGAGCATCTTTTTGTGTATCTGTTAGGCATCGGGATGTTTTCTTTGGAAAAATGTCTATTCATGTCTTCCGCCCATTTCTTCACTGGATTATTTGTTTTTTGGGTGTTGAGTTTGATAAGTTCTTTATAGATTTTGGATACTAACCCTTTATCAGATGTGTCATTTGCAAATATCTTCTCCCAGTCTGAAGGTAGCCTTTTAGTTTTGTTGATTGTTTCCTTTGCCGTGCAGAAGCTTTTTATCTTAATGAAATCCCAGTACTTCATTTTTGCTTTTGTTTCCCTTGCCTCGGGAGACATACCTAGAAAGAAGTTGCTATGGCTGATGTCAGAGGTTAGCGCCTGTGTTCTCCTCTAAGATTTTGATGGTTTCCTTTCTCACATTTAGGTCTTTCATCCATTTTGAATTTATTTTTGTGTATGGTATAAGAAAGGTGGTCCAGTTTCATTCTTTTGCAAGTAGTTGTCCAATGTTTCCAACACCATTTGTTGAAAAGACTTTTTTTTTTTCCCATTGGAAATATATTCTTTCCTTCTTTGTTGAAGATTAGTTGACCATATAGTTCTGGATTCATTTCTGGATTTTCTATTCTGTTCCATTGATCAGGAAATTGACACATAGGTGTCTGTTTTTCTGCCAGTACCATACTGTCTGGATCACTATAGCTTTGTAATATAACTTGAAGTCCAGAATTGTGATGCCTCCAGCTTTGCTTCCCACCCCTGCCCCCAGATTGCTTTGGCTATTTGGAGCCCTTTGTGGTTCCATACAAATTTTAGAACTGTTTATTCTAGTTCTGTGAAAAATACTGGTGGTATTTTGATAGGGATTGCATTAAATGTGTAGATTGCTTTGGGTAGTATTGACATTCTAACAATATTTGTTCTTCCAATCCATGGACATGGAATGTTTTTCCATTTCTTTGTGTCATCTTTGATTTCTTTCATTAATGTTTTATAGTTTTCAGCATACAGCTCTTTTACCTCTTTGGTTTATTCCTAGCTATCTTATAGTTTTTGGTGTAGTTGTAAATAGGATCAATTGCTTGGTTTCTCTTTCTGCTGCTTCGTTCTTGATTTATAGAAATGCAACAGATTTCTGTGTGTTGATTTTGTATCCTGTGACTTTATTTGGTGTATCAGTTCTAGCAATTTTTTGGTGGAGTCTTTTGGGTTTTCTATATAGACTATCATGTCATCTGCAAATAGTGAAAGTTTGTCTTTTTTCTTGCTGATTTGGATTCCATTTGTTTCTTCTTATTGTCTGATTGCTGAGGCTAGGACTTCCCATGGTGAGAGTGGACATCCCTGTCTTGTTCCTGACCACAGAGGAAAAGCTCTCAGTATTTCCCTGTTGAGGATTATATTAGCTGTTGGTCTTTTGTATATGGCCTTTACGATGTTGAGTTATGTTCCCTCTATCCCTACTTTGTTTAGGGTTTTTGTCATGAATGGATATGGTACTTTGTTGAATGATTTTTATGCATCTAGAAGATGCATAAAAGAAGATCATATGGTTATTATCCTTTCTCTTATTAATATAGTGTATCATGCTGATTTATTTGTGAATATTGAACCACCCTTGTAGCCCAGGAATAATCCCACTTGATCGTGATGAATGATTATTTTAATGTGGTGTTAGATTCAGTTTGCTAGTACTTTGTTGAGAATTCTTGCATCTATGTTCATCAGGGATATTGGTCTGTAGTTCTTTTTTTTTAGTGGAGTCTTTATCTGGTTTTGGAATCAGGGTAATGCTGGCCTCATAGAATGAGTTTGGAAGTTTTCCTTCCATTTTTATTTTTTGGAACAGTTTGAGAAGAATACATATTAACATTTCTTTAAATGTTTGGTAGAATATGCCTGGGAAGCCATCTGGCTTTTGTTTATTGGAGATTTTTGATTACTGATTCAATTTCTTTGCTGGTTATCAGTCTGTTCAAATTTTCTATTTCTTCCTGTTTTAGTTTTGGTAGCTTATATGTTTCTAGGAAGAAATTTATCCATTTCTTCCAGAATGTCAGATTTGTTGGCATATAATTTTTCATAATATTCTAATTGTTTGTATTTCTGTGGTGTTCACTATTATTTCTCCTCTCTCATTTGTGATTTTATTTATTTGGATCCTTCCTCTTTTCTTTTTGATAAGTCTGGTAAAAGGTTTATCAATTTCATTAATTTTTTCAAAGAACCAGCTCCTGGTTACATTGATCTGTTCTACTGTTTTGTTTTTGTTTTTTTAGTTTCTGTATCATTTACTTGTGCTCTAATCTTTAATATTTCCCTTCTTCTGCTGCCTTTAGGCTTCATGTGTTCTTTTTCTAGCTCCTTTAGGTATAAGGTTAGGCGGCTTATTTGAGATTTTTCTGGCTTCATGAGGTAGACCTGTATTGCTATAAACTTCCCTCTTAGGACTGCTTTTGCTGCATCCCAAAGGTTTTAGATTGCCGTATTTTAGTTTTCATTTGTTTCCGTGTATTTTTTTAAATTTTTTCTTTAATTTCCCGGTTGACTCATTCATTCTTTAGTATCATGCATGTTCTCTAGCCACCATTTATTTGTGGTCTTTCCAAATTTTTTCTTGTGGTTGACCTCAAGTTTTATAGCATGTGGTCAGAAAAGATGCATGGTATGATCTCAGTCTTTTTGTACTTGTTGAGGCCTGATTTGTGACCTAGTGTGTGATCTTATGTGCACTTGAAAAAAAAATGTGTACTCTGCTGCTTTAGGAAGGAATGTTTCAAATATATCAGTTAAGTCCATCTGGTCCAACTTGTCATTCAAAGTCATTGTTTCCTTGTTGATTTTCTTCTTAGATGATCTGTCCATTGATGCAAGTGGGTTGCTAAAATCCCCTACTATTATTATTTTATTATTAATGTGTTCTTTTTTGTTTGTTGTTAATTGTTTTATATAGTTGGGTGTCTCAAGTTGGGGGCGTAAATGTTTACAATTGTTAGATCTTGTTGCATTGTTCCCCTTATTGTGATATAGTGCCCTTCTTCATCTCTTGTCACATCTTTGGTTTCAAAGTTAGCTTGTCTGATATAAGTATTGCTACTCTGGATTTCTTTTGACATAATGGGCAACCTTTCATTCATGGACCCCTCGGATTGCACAAACAGAAGTTATTGGTTTGGCATCTAATGAAAACATTAGAAAACTATGAATGGCATAATAATAGTCTTTTTGTTTGCCTGACTTCTCTGTTCCAAAAGACGTAAAGTCCTGTTATTTGAAATATTACTTTACCTTCTTACGATATTTCTCTGATATATGTGGGAATCCAGATAGATGACGTACATTTAAAGAGACAATTGAGGTCTGGAAAGATGAATTAATAAATGAAGTGTTCACCCAGAACTAGTGTCTAGGTTGCATGCCTTCCATTCTCCTCCAAGTACCATGTATCATGTCTGCAGTCCGGTGTCCGCTGGGCAGCCATCAACATCCTGGCTGTCCATCAGTGTTGAGCCCAAGTCTTACCCTGCCCATGAAAGCCAGTGTCCCTTTCTCCTCTGCATTCACTCACTCCTGGGTCGTTCATGACCCAGTACTCTTGACCCACTACTGATCACTTTTCAGGAGACGGGTAACTGTTGTTGTTGTTGTTGTTGTTTTATTATTAAAATGAGAGTGGCGATGTAGTATATTCTTTCTCACTAAGTAGACTATGAGCTCCTTGAGGGCAGTCACCGTATCTGAAACCACTCTGTTGCACCATTCCCTGTCTCTTTCTGTTGTACATTAGATGCTTAATAATGTGTCAATGACATTTATGATTAGACATGGTTTACACTTGATGACTATGCCCGCTTCTTAGGAAAGATGACGCCTCACAAATCACATGGGGCTTTATGGTTGAAAAAGCACTTTCACACAGCTTACCTCACACCACCTCTCCAGAGTCATACAATGTCCCCAAGCACAGAGCATGACAAAGAGCCTCAGAGAGACTAAAGTGACTCACCGGAGAGTCCTGATGACTGACGAGTAATGGGACTCAGGCTGGAACCAGATCATCTGTTTTCAAATTCAGCATTCTTTCCCCCACAACACAGCCACCCCATTGTTTCTGAAGTATGGTGCCCTTGCCTTCACACTGGGACCCCCATGGTCTCCGTCTTTTACACCAAAGCTGCTCTGTTTTTGCTACATCGAGCAGCTTCCACTGCAACAGTGACTGCATAGTTCTCCATTATTAATTTCAAAAGTTAAATGCAAAGGAACATTTTATGGTGTTGTTTTTTTTTTTTTTTAGGCATGTCATGCAAACACTATCCATCTCTCTGAAATGTGTAGTGTTGAGGTGGGTAGTAATAATGTGCACAAGTTTTATTAGAACCATTTTCAATTGAATCACCCTAGAATGCACTCCCAAAGTATCAGTGCTCCCTGCAGTACCCCCTGAGGGAGCACAATCTCTCTTCGGTCATCCGCTCTTACCCAGGCCATTAGCTCTGCCATATTTCCAGCCACCACCTCACTGAGGCTTCCTGGGCAGAAAAGGAGCAAGAATCTTCAAATTTCCCAACCTGCTGATTTTTCACTCTGTACTGTGAGATTTTTTTTCTTAAGGCTGAGTGTTGGTAAGACACCAAGCTGGGTGGGACATCTCCGGTTTATAATGAGGCTATCCCAGCATTCCCAGCAACTGAACCTCTTCAGTGGGGCTCTGGATAGCAGGACGCCGTGCTGAATGGCATGGTGAACACAGTGTGATCTTAGCTCTACAGGCAGCACATTTACTAAGTTACTTGCAGTAGGAACTCACTCTCCAGGAAGTCCCTATGGATGGGACTCCCTCTACAGGAAGCACATTTGTCTTCAATGCTTTGGCAAAACTTAGGATGAAGTTTTATGAGAACCACTTAAATCCATAAGCACACGCAAGTTTACAAATCATTTGAAACGTTTGTCAGCGATTTTAAAGGAATGTTGTGGAACGAAAAATTCCATGATGCAGGGTTCTGCACTCTGGGTTTCCCCAAATTTGGATGAGCTTTAAGAGACACTCTTATTTATTGACAATGGCCCACGGGTGCCTTGTTTTTGAGCTGCTTCTCAGCATTATGTTTTCACAGCAGGAATTCAATTTTCCAAAGTAATGTCCTTTACCCTGGGATAAAGGGACCCACAAACCTCATGAACCTATGCCAGTGTCCCTGACAGCTGCACCGGGTGGAGTTCAGACCTCTGTCTGGTTTCTCTCCATTTCTGGTCAGGAAGGTCTGTGAAAGTGAGCTAAATCCTCAGCAGATTATTTCATCAGCCCCAATAAAGGCATGTCAGGACGCTGCCAAGAAGAATCTGGTTTTAGAAGCAACTTCCCTTTTAAAGTGCCAGGGTAATCGCTTTTACCCAAACTCATGAGGATTGCATTGCAGGAAGCAAACACACGATAGCAGGACATCTTAGCAGACAGGCGTCTTCCTTCTCCCGCCCCAGCCTCCCAACAAATAGCTCTCTGGGGGAGTGATGTCTACATCAAAGCTGCTTGTCACTCAGTGGGCCTCCCAGATGGGGAAGTGTTTACTTTGGCTGAGAACAACTATATTCTCTGCATCTGGAGCCAGGGGCTGACTGCAGTGGGCGCTTTCTGGCTGCAGCCGGGTGGATTTGCAGGTGCCTTGCCTTTCTCCCAGTTCCCATCATCCAGAAAGGTCAGAGGAAGTTAAGACAATACGAGGGTCCTGACAAGGACTGAAGATTTTCACAGTGTGCAGAGGCTGCTGGGGGTGCCACAGAGGCCATAAATCCTCTTTTAAAGCTCTGAGTTGGTAATATTCAGTTCTTGGTAAAATCTGGGATCTTGAGATGCTAAAATTAGATTTTTAAAAAATACGTAAGAGGTAGAAATATGTAAATCTTCCTATTGAACTCCTTCTTGCACCCATAGACATCCTCAAGAAATTTGTTTGTACTCAAAAGCCAATTAAACATGTGACATGCCACGATCCCGGGGTGAGAAGTTTCTCTCTGTCAATCACTGAGCTGTAAGGTGATCACTGTTTGATGTCCTGGGCCCTAAGCAATTCCCTCAGTCATTGACTGGTTGATTGATAGAAATGTATAGCAATGTTACTTACTAAGAGCTATGATAAAAGTTTCCCTAAGTCATTTTTACACGCAGCATGAACTGCCTGTCCAGCGTCCTTAGTAAGGAACAGGATGGCCCTATGGGAAAACCTGGAGATCAAAGGCATGACCATGTCCTGTGACTTTTATTTTTTATTACGTTTCTTTATTTTTTAGAGGCAGAGAGAGACAGAGTGTGAGTGGGGAAGGGGCAGAGAGAGAGGGAGACACAGAATCTGAAGCAGGCTCTGGGCTCCGAGCTGTCAGCACAAAGCCCGATGCGGGGCCCAAACTCTTGAACCGTGAGATCATGACCTGAGCCAAAGTCAGATGCTCAGCTGACTGAGCCACCCAGGTGCCCGTACTGTGACTTTTATACATGAGATTGATAGAAGCAAGGAAAAGATTATTGGCTTAAGATAGGGATAGTCAGGAAACAATGACCAAAATTAGTCAGTACTAAGTCAGGGCTTGAAAAAAGTGATGTTCATTTTCTTAGAGAGTTCTAACCACCGGAACTTGGTCAAGTCTCGCAAAATTGTACAGCATTTAAAGTTTGCACACAAACACCTTTCAAACGCCTCTTTTTTAATCAATATTTGCTGTGTGCCTTGTTTCACCGATTGTTGTTCAAAGTCTTTAAAAAAAACCAACAACCATTCTCCACTCTTTTACGTCATTTAAAACGTGATCCATGAGGCAGTGGCCTCTGCTTCCCTGGGAACTTGCTAAAAATGCAAAATCTCAGGCCCCACCCTGGACCTACTGTATCAGAATCTGCATTTTAACAAGATCCCCAGGTGATGTGTGTGCACATTAAATATGGGAAGTACTACTGTGCCTTTTATATATCTAGATTGCTAATCTTCAAGCCTGATAAATATCATATAAATGCTTTCCTTTAAAAAATATTTTTTAAACATTTATTTATTTTTGAGAGAGAGCTAGCAAGCACAACTTGGGGAAGGGCAGAGAGAGGGAGACAGAGGATCCCAAGCAGGCTCTGCACTGTCAGCACAGGGTCTGACTCAGGGCTCGAACTCACGAACCATGAGATCATGTCCTGAGCTGAAATTAAGAGTCAGCTGCCTAACCGACTGAACCACCCAGGTGCCCTAAATGCTTTCCTTTTCAAAAACTTTACCGAGATATGATTCATATGCCAAACAATCACCCATTGAGAGTTTACAATTCAATGGCTTTTAGTAAATTCAGAGTTTTGCACCCATCACCCTAACTGATTTTAAAACATTTCTGTTACTCTCCAAAATATCCCCCACATGCTAGCCACCGCCTCCCAAGCTCCCATCTCCCCCAGGCCTGGCCAACTCCTAATCTGTGTCTTGATAGTTTTGCCTATTCTGGATTTCCCACAAACGAAGCCATGCAATATGAGCTCTTTTGTGACTGTCTTCTTGCACTCAGCATATTTTCGGGGTTCATCAATGTCATAACACGTATCAGCACTTCATTTCTTTTTATTTGTAAATAATATTCCGTGGTGTGGCTATACCACATTGGATTTGTCCATGGACATTATGCATGGACGTTTGGATTGTTTCCACTCTTTGGCCATCACGAAGAAACTTCTGTGAACATCACGTACAAGTGTTTGTGTGGAGTATATACCTAGGGGTAGAATCGCTGGGTCATACCTCATGTTATTAAAGTGTCTTCGTGTTGTGATTCAGAGAGTGCACGCGTTGCTGTTCTCATTTAAAAGATGAGGAAACAAGTCCAAGAGGTTGACTTGCTTGTGGAGGGGGAAGGTTGTCTAGTTCTGTCTTGTGACTTTGAGGTCAGAAGGTTGGTAAACGGTATAATTAAAAAAAAGTAGGTTAATTGGTTTTTCCAAGTTCACCCAAAAGATTTAGTTTTTTGTTTGTTTTATGTAGTTTTTTTTTTTTTTAAGTTTATTTAATTTGAGGGGGGGGGGGGGAGAGAGCAGGGGAGGAGCAGAGAGAGAAGGAGAGAGAGAGAATCCTAAGCAGGCTCTGCAATGTCGGCACAGAGACTGACATGGGGCTCGAGTTCAAGACCTGCAAGATGTGACCTGAGCCAAAACCAAGAGTCAGATGCCTAACCGACTGAGCTACCCAGGTGCCCTCAAAAGATTTAGTTTAATAAAGAAAACTGTGATCTTGAATTTACAATTTTACTCCTCCCAGTCCTAAGGAGCGACTAGGAGCCTAGCTAAAAGCTTGTGTCTCTAGCTTTTAGACTGTACTCAAATTTAAAAAAATAAGGTGTTTTCATAACTTTTAATTTCTAATCGATGAATGAAAACGTTGAATTAGCAATTAAAGGCAGTCTGAGGGGAGCCATTTTTAAAGTTAATTATGCAAAAGGAATGCCCAAGACAAGCTCTCTGTCCCCAGCCTTTCCTTTCCTTTACATTAAGTACATTGCACTGTGCCCTCTGCTTCTGACAGGCATTATGAATTTGTGTCAATGAGGTGTTGCTTGTCTTTAGTTAAACAACAGCTTGATGCGTTTATTTATGATTTATTTGTTAGGTTTCTGTAGTACCTTTCCACTTAAGAGCTCATGACACTGGTCATGTAATCTTCAGGATGTTATTTTTATCATAAACACGTCTAAGCATCCTTACGTTGACTAGACAGCCAACAGGGATGGTTCCCAGTATAGCTAAAGAGAAGATGCAACAAAGAAACTGTTAGAGCGACATACATGTGAACTACAAACACAAATATGAACTATCACGGAGATGTGAGCCAAGGTACAAGCAGAGTACAGGGGAGGAAAAGCTAATTTTGCCTTCTGGAGTGGGGGAGGGGAGGAACTGGGAAAGATCCCAGAGGAAGACATACGGAGGTGAGCTTTGAAGGAGAATTAAAACAATGTGAGACAGAGGGTGAAAAGGACATCTGATTTTTTTTAACAGCTATCTGGTGTATTTATTTGATATAAATTAAACTACACATATTTATATTGCAGATTTGGTAAGTTTTGACATGTATATGCACCCATGAAATCCTGCCACAGTCAAGATATTGAACATAATCATCTCTCCCAAAAGGTTCCTTGTGGCCCATGTAATCCCTCCCTCCTGCCTGGCTCCACTCATCTCACATCCATCCCATCCCCAGGTAGCCACTGATAGGCTTTCTCTCCCTCTAGAAGAATTAACTGACGTTTTTCTAGAATTGTATGTTCGTGCAATCATAGAACATGTACCCTTTTCATTCAGGGTCGTCGTTTTGAGATTCACCTATGTTGTCACGTATATCCATAGTTTCTTCCTCTTCATTGTTGAGCAGCTTTCCATTGTAAGGATTTACCGCATGGTATTCAGCAACTTTTGGTGGATATTTGAGTTTGTTTCTTTTATCACATTGCTGCTGAGAACACACATGTACAAGTGTTCCTTTCTTTTCTCTTGGGTAAATACCTGGTTGTGGAACAACTGGGTCATAGGGTTGATGTTAGTTTAACATTTGAGACCCTGCCAGATAGTTTTCCAAAGTAGGTACACCGTCCTACATACTCACCTTCAGCGTATGAGAGCTCTGGTTCCTCCACATGATGTGGGCTGGCCGGTCTTTTTCATTTTAATTGTACGTGTGTTGTGGTGGGAGAGGGCATGTCTGATGACTCCCTTGTGAGAGAATCATGATGACTCCCTTGGGAGAGTCATGAGACTTCTCCCATGAGAATCTGATGACTCCCTTGGGAGAGAGGCGATACGAACATTTTAAATCTCTTGCTTCATATGGCAAATTGTTTTCCATAAAATTCTTCATTCCTTTACCCTCCTAACAAAGATTTCATCTCATTGGCCTTCACATTGTAAAACCCTCCTTCGTCTCCTTGAGAATTCCTGTACTGAAAGGCCCCACGTACTATCCTTCCACGGGGCCAATATGTGTAAAGGGTCTTCGAGGGGTTCTTGATATTATCATGGGCCTCCACTGTGGCCCTGCTTTTCCAGGAATCTCTACATGAGTAAGGACTCTCCTACACCAGGTAATAGGAATGTGGTGGGGTAGAGAGCCAGAAACACAGATCGTGGGGGGGAAAGGAAAGCATAGTTATGGGCCTCCAGGGCTGACTTCCGTACCATGATCTTTTGCCCAATTATAACACTTGGCGTTCCTTAAAGCCTGATTACAACTACAGCTTTTATTTTTCTGTCTCTCAAGCACTACCTCATTATTGGTAATCACTTATGAATGTGTATTTTTTTTTTTAATGTTTACTTATTTTGAGAGAGAGAGAGTGAGCAGGGGAGGAACAGAGAGAGAAAGAGACAGAGAAGCCCAAGCAGGCTCTGTGCTGTTAGCGCAGAGCCCGACGTGGGGCTCAATCCCAGGAACTGGGCAATCATAACCCGAGCTGAAATCCAAAGCCGGATGCTTCACTGACTGAGCCATCCAGGGGCTCCAATGTTTATTTTTTTATGATCAGTCCATCTAAAATCTTTCGGGGAAATATTTAGCCTGGGGTTAATATTAGAAGATAATCTGTAATGTCTTTTCCGGTGCTGTG
Source organism: Panthera uncia (assembly GCF_023721935.1). Classification (NCBI taxonomy): domain Eukaryota; kingdom Metazoa; phylum Chordata; class Mammalia; order Carnivora; family Felidae; genus Panthera; species Panthera uncia. The sequence continues at coordinate 175,402,906 of NC_064811.1, forward strand.
GCTCTCTGGATGCTATTTCCCCTTAACAAAACCAAATGACTATTGCTTCTGTCCATTCAGCAAAGTCTGCCTTTCACAGACGTTAGGGAACTTTATCGTTAATGCAGCCCCCGCACCTTGCCTTGACATTTAGCTTGAGAATTCAGGGATTTATCTTTCCTGTCCAGTTTTCACCCACTATGACTCTTCATAGGGACAGCCTGGCAGTATTTTGAGGTTTGTCTCCTTAGGCAAATGGCTCATTCCAACCTAAAAAGGGAGTAGACACGACAGTTCGTTTTAAACACTAGCAGACTCACGTGTGCAAGGGGCGAGCCCGTCCTGGCCCACAGGGGGACCTTGATCAGAGGGACACTGATGAGAATTAGAATCTGTCCCTTTGTTGTGGCTGGAGCCCTGCATGTGGCCGATGGCCCCGGGTGGCCTGTGAGTCAGTCATAGGTGTTCTGAGGGCCTTGTCCTGGGGCATAGGGGCTGGTACAAGACAAACTGTTAATAGCTGGATGCAACCATTCTTTTAACTTATGGTTAAAGTTGTTTAAATGTCTGGATGATTAAGATCCTCTATAGGCACTGTTAGCAATTAAGGCCCCTAAAGATAAGAGCCTCTCTCCTCTTCTTCCTCACTACCTTTCCTCTCAAGATGGCCGAATGGCTTACCGTAGGAGAGACTGCCTGGAATTTTAACATCAGTTTTCTCCTGATAGTGGGTCCCCCTACACCAGACATTGCTTTTGTTCTTTTTCCCTCTTCTTACATTATCTTTCTCTCTCACCCTCTTTGGCTTTCTCTTGATTTCCACCTTCCATTAGTGGGGAAACATTTCTACCTGTGAAAATACTGCCCTGAGCGTTCCCCTACCCATAGGAATTTTCCAGCTGACCCATCTGCCCTGTGTAGATAGCCAGACCTCAGGGGACACTGTGCATTGTTTTCTGAATCTGCCCATCTTTCTAGGCAGAGCTTCAGACCTGAAATCCTAACCCAGCAGCTAAAACCCACCGAGGCATTTCTCCACCACACCTGTTCTTTCCTGGTCACTTACCAGGTCAATGCAGGTCCCCCTTTGGCATAACTGAACACTAGTGGTTTTCTGCTATAATGCCACCACCGTCTAAGTGTTTATGTTCCTTCTGTGTCCTTTTGGATGATGGCAAGAGATGACATTAACTCCATTTAAATAAAGAAGGAAACAGGAGGACATCGAAGTTACCACATCATCTGACTCAGGGGCCACCTGAGGCCTAAATTTGTCAGTTTTCTTTCAACACTTTTCATCTGAGTCAGTAGACCTTATTGTGTCATTTGAACCAATCTAACCTTTCCCATTGCCCCTCACAGGGCTCTGTTTTCGTTCCTATGCCGATTCTCCACATGGACTCACGGAGATGGGGAAGAATTCCCCTCCCCCAGGTCTTACTCCCCCCACCCCCCCAGCCCCATTTTGCCTTCCTGGTGTTCTCCCCAACTGGCTGAAGGGGACGGTCCCTCAGCAGCCACATTCCCCACACAGGTGCCTATGGCCACGAACATGTCCTATGGTTCGTTCCACATGTGACCCCCAACTGTGGAACAGAACCCACCCCCACCAAGCGCTGCTCTGGTGAGCCCCCCTTCCTGGTCGGCTCTGCACCGGGTCTCCCTCCGTGTGAAAGTCTGAGAAGGTGCCACTTGCCAAATTCACAGGAAGGTTGCCTACTCTCGGAGAGTGGGTGTGAGGGGAGGCAGGAAGCGGCAGTGGTCCTGAACTAGCGGCCCGAGCGCCCTTGCAGACTGGGGTGAGATCAGGTCTGACCACCGAAGTCAGGCGGACCGACTGCTTCTAGGTGACACGCCCTCCCTCGTGTAGGTAGAGTGAGTCAGAGGCTGAGAGCGCAGCCCAGCCCGGCTGTGAGCCAAACTGCGCCCCAAGAGCAAGAAGAGCGGGACTGCAGGGGTGGCCCCTCCCCCACGACAGGGGCAGGGGGTGAATCTCAGTCCCCTGCTCTAGGGCCCCGGGCGGGGCTCTGCCCTGGTTCCACCCACATCCGGTGAGTCTGCGTGGCTCTGTTTCCAAGGAGACTTGCGTTTGCCCCCCGGGGTGGGTTTGGTCTTCATGGTTGCAAGCCAGTAGGAAGAAGCCGCTGAACTCCTTGCCAGCCAGTAGGAGGAAGCCACTCGCCTTCACCAGCGATCCTCCGGGAGGAAGGCAGAGTCTGTAGGAAGGGGTCAGGGGTGCCTCGCTCCTGGCACCCGGTAAGCAGTCAGCAAATACTGACTCACTGAGCTGAGAAATGGGGTGTCTGCACTGGCACCCCTTGCCATAGAACTCCCCCTCTACTCTCACAGTCACGTTTTCTCAACAGAATGGACCGGAACTCAGAACAGCTCATGGACCCAGAAATGGCAGTGAGGGGCTCAGCACTTTCACAGATGACATCCGGCAGCTGGGGACCCCCTACAGTGGCCAAACTGTGGGACACGGCCTATGACCTTAAAAAAAAAAAAAAAAAAAAGTAGTGTTAAAAAGAAACCACAGGCCCCAAATGGCATCACTTAGGCCAAGCCGCCAAATCGGGGCGGATCACCTAGCCAAACTGCTATTTCAACGTCCCGCAGAAAGGTCAGGAAATGTCTGGTCGCCAGGTAGGTGATCTGTCACACGGGCCCTCGCCATCTCCCAAAGGAAGATGAGGTAAGCCACTTAAGAGGACCCTCTGCCCTTCCCGCTAAGGAAAGGAGACCTTGCCTGGCATAATCCTTTATTTTCTTAAGCTGATAACGTCCTTGCTCCACCTCCTTCCTATAAAAAACTCCTCGGGCTCCCCTAGACTTGCAAGGTGGGATGCTGCCTGTTGATGCGTCGGTTCTTAAATAAGGCAAAGTAGATCTTCGGATTTACTCGGCTGAATTTTTGTTCTTTCACAGCAGTTTCCACAGAGCTGCTACAGGCCTTGCTGAGTTGGGACAAGCGCCTGGGCTTGTGGCCCCCGGGGCAGAGTGAGGCTGAGGGACTCCAAACCTGAGGCTGGGGTAATTAGGCTGCTTGGGGCTCGAGGGCGTGGTGCCTCAGGTTCTGAGAGGCCCTACAAGCCACTGCTGGGAGCAGGACGGGCCTGAAGGATGGTGCCCGGAGATGGCAAACGAAGCCCCCGGCAGGTGGGGACGTCAGCTGGTTTTGCTGGCCCCGGAGGCTCCCAGAACATGCTTTATGGGCTGGGCCCTGCTCTGTTCTCAGAGTCCTTCCCCCTGCTGGGAGCCACTGATTGCTTAGTCTGGAAGGGGGGCATGGAGAGCCTGAACTTGACCTCAGCCCCAGCATGGGGGTTAGGTGGAGGAACCCCAGCTGCACCAGTCAGGTAGATGTAGGTTCTTGGGGAGAATCCACCAAATGGCCTCACTCCCAGGAGGGAGGGCCCTGACTTCTTCCTGACGATGTTCTCTGCCCACTGTTCTCACTTGCTTCTTACAACGTGGAGATGTCCTACTATCCTGGGTTGACCGGGAGTTTTGCTTCCAATTGCCGTGCATCCTTTCCTTGAGGACAATCTCCGCTCTTACCAACTTATCTCTCTTCCATTATTCAGTGTGCTACATCGCCACCAGACTGGGTGGGTACTGCGTGCCAGACCCTTTAGCAGGCCGGGGGACACAAAGTCCCAGCCTGCCAAGGGCTCGCGCTGGCATTAGGGAAATAAGCCCACGGCAACATGAGGACCCCTGATCAATTTTGTGATAGTGGCAAGAGGAAAGGACAGCAGAAGAAACAGCAGACTGCCAAGGGAGATGGGCCGGGGAGGCTTCTCGGCCAGGAGTTGGGACCTGAAAGGTAGCCCGTGGTTCCCCCAAAGACAGGTGGCACTCATTCCGGGAAGAAGGGAAAAACTCATGGAGGCCCGAGCTTTGAGAAGCACGCTGATCTGGAGAAAGAGCACAGCTGAGGGGCCTCCATTGGGTCATGAAAGGCTCATCCAGTCCCTGAGTTTAGGGGGGCATAGCACACTTTCCCCTCAGCCACCTCCCCACTGCCTCCTCTGGGATAATTAATCCCGGTCCCTCTCTCCTGGATCCGGCTCCACGGGTCCCCTTTCCGGCTTGTCCTTGCTTTGACTTTTAAGTGCTGCCGACCTTCCCATTTTGCCTGGGGTGGGGAGGAAAAGCTGAGTGAGGTCAGCAACTAAATGAAGGAGAAAGCAACCACATCAGGAATCCTAGCAAACATGTTAAACAAAAGCAGGAAGGATGTGTTAAAGGAAAATCTTCACATAGGGAAGTAGGGAGACAAAAATAAAAAAGAGAAAGGGAAAAGCAAACAAACTTAGGTCACCTGTGAAAACCCACTAAGTTAGCTAATGAAATACAGGATGTGACAAAGTAAATTAGAAAAAGCTAGGGAAGTAATCATAGCGAACACTTAAATCACAGTCCCTGTGTAAGCCCTTTTCTAAGCATAAAACACATATTAACCCATTTAAACCTCACAGAAACCCTGTGAGTTGAAAACTATTATCCCCACTTTATAGACAGGGAGACTGAGGCACAGAGAAGTAAGGGAAGTAAAGAATGGCTATATGCAATGGCAAAGAATTAGTGCGCACACGACAGAAGTTCACGAAGAATAAGTTTATTTGAGGGGTTTGCGAGAATTCTTGCCTTGTGCTCTTCTTGTTCTCCCTGGAGAGGGTTGCATTAGATGGACTGGCATGCCACCTTGCTTAAGTCCAAGTTTGGGACTCAGACATGGCCTGGGTCAATAGCAGTCTTTTGACGTGAAAGCCAAAGTGAGTCCTGGGAAAGAAAAAACCTACACACACACAAAACGGGTCCTAGAGGAGAGAGGGGCAGGCCGACTTCCTTCTTATAAGACTAGAGATGGAGTGATCCAGGAAGGAATGTTCTACAACTCAGAAATCAACCTCCGTGCAAACCGCCCCCCCCCCCAACCCCGAGCCCTGAGGTTTCCATATCTCAGTTCCTTCTGTGTGGGCTCCAGGGTGTCTGGGTGAAAGTGAACAGGGGGGGCAACGGTGCCTGCGGACGGGGGCAGAGACTGTAGCGACCAACAGCCTGGCAGTTCCCAGCAGGGGTGTGACCCGGCACTGGGTGCGCACAGCGTGGTATCTGGATGAAGTTGCAAGTCGCCACCAGGACTCTGGTACCCAGTAAAAGCTGCTGTGCTGTCTGAAAGCAGTGATGTCACCTGGTAGTTACTGAAGCATCTAGCAGAGCTATGTCCAAACAGAAGAGATGTAAACAAGAGAAATAATCTCCCAAATAAATGTAGGAACAAACCCCAAAGAATCCCTGGCGGGGGGGGGGGGGTTGGGGCGGAAATTGTGGCAAGAGTGATAAATACAAATGATAACTATACATGTGACCTCCAATCAAAAAAAAAAAAAACAAAATTCAGCTACCCTTATGGAGAAGTATTTGGGTTGCTTTCATTTCAACTTAGACCTTAGGCAAAGTCTGCATCTAAAAAGAAAAACATGCTCGCAAATAATAATTTTCCTGAGATGAGAAAACAGATCTTAAGTTATTACAGTATTTATTCAAAGGAGAGTTAGTGTTTAAAAAAATGGTTCCTTAGAAATTCATGTTCATTTTTGTGTCCTTAAAGCTTTGCTAATTACCAATGAATCTTTTCCATTTTCTGTTGTTTGGATAATGTTCGTGTTTCCGTGGACAAAATCCAAGACTCAAGAGTACAAAAAGAAGGTTCATGGCATTTAGGTCAAGATTTGCTACTCACCTCTCCCTTCCCTGCCCCCGCACGCCCCCCAGTTTTGATTCATTGTGGTCCTGGAGGCATGACCTTATCTATAATCTGAATGACATTCTGGTTTCTGAAAGGGCAGTACTCTGAATGGCAAATAGTAAGATGAAAGTACTGAATCTCTTTAGTCCGTCTGGATCCTAGAGCACTTTATTTCCAAGGGTAGATAGTATACACAACTAACCCCCAGAATGATCACTCCGGTTATACCTAATGCAACAAATACTATTCACCCTTAACAACTTAAGAATTTTATGCTGTCTGGCTTGTTCTTAATTCTTCCCTAAGGGCCTATTTGGTTTAGCATCAAATATAAGATTAAGAGACTCTAAATTTTAGCTGAACAGCCACTCAAGGGATTTAGATGATCTCTTTACATAACAGTTAGCAGGCAGCTGACACTTTCTGCTCTGAGAGCACAGCCTTCCACATACGATACACCTCAATTTCCTAATGTTGGTTGTTTATTTGAAAACCAAATGAAGAAGAGTATTACTATACCCTCAAAAAAATCCACCCTATTCGTTGTGGGAAATTTGGGGCAAAACGAATCTCTGTCGTTTTATACTGAATAAAGCAGAAGAAGAGAATGAAGCTTATCCTGACTATAATCATGTGAAAATGTGCGTGTATCTACATATGTGTGCATATATGTGCGTATTTGCATGTAGCTTAAATCTGCGAGGCAGAAATGAAATGGAGAGGTAATAGCTCAATAGGAATTCAGACTTTGGTCTTCTAAGGCTGGTTCCGGGGTCCCCTGCACTACCCTACGCCGTAACCCAAATGGTGATAGAAATTTGCCGGCCAGAGCAGATAGTAGCTGTCAGTCCCACCAGCTGGCTAAATGTTTTTGCATAAGTAAAGTAAATAAATGTTTTTGCATAAGTAGTGAATCATAATATGCACTTTTCTCATGTATTTAGACTTAAGATTCTTTGAATAGTTTTAAAGAGACAACAAGGAGAGAGAAACAGGGAAGGCAGAAGATGGTAATAAAGATAAAAGGAATGAAAAGGAACTCCGTCCATCTTTTCTCTCTCTTTTTCTCTCCCTCTCTCTCTCTGTCTTTAGAACAGCTTTTCTCCAAAGACATTATAGCACCACATGAGGAGCTGCAGAATTCCAAAATGTATCACTAGGAAGTTACAGACTGGAGAAGAGCTTTGGAAATGAGGTTGGGAATGGAGAATGTAACACGGAAGGTTCAGGAAGGCAGGGGAGCACCTCTCAGCAGCACGCCACTTGACCAGACCTGGCTCAGTTAAAAATGTTTTCACGTCACCGTGCACCAGCAGCGTCACTCTCCTAGATTATTTGCAGATGGGATATCTATTTTAATATTTGACTGTACTGTCTCTGCAGGGTAAATGCAAATATTTGTATACACAAACACATTTAAATGATGGCGATTGATGTGGTTCCATTTTCTAGAATTAATTATTTCCGCATTCATAACGCTCGAGTGCATATCAGATTGCTGGGTGGAGGGAGGAGAGCACAGGGGTGGGCTGCAGCTCCTCGTGCACAGAGGAGCGAGTTGGCATGGCTATCCCATATGGTTTGCACGTGCACGACTTACGTCAAGTTGTATTTTTAAATGTGAGGGTGTGACTGAGCATTAAAAACTATTTAGACTGCCTTGGAGCTCTTTGATTCCCCAAAGTCTTAAGTTTTCTGCAAAGGGAATTGAAGGAGTAACCTTTGTTCCAACTTAATTTCCTCACAAATGTGTCCTGTCTTCTGCGGGGCAGGCCTCTTGCCCTGCCTGGTAAGAAATGCTAATGATATGGCCACAGCAACCAAATAAAAGATTAGGTGCTGCTAGGGAAAGAATATTACTCATAACTCAGTATACATCCTGTCAATTATTCTGCCCTGGTGAATAGTCTGTGACGGGAAACGAGGAAGTGATAAAAGACCTCTCAACCCCATCTCCTTGAAAGGAAGGTGCAGCACTGAGTGATTGCATACCAGGCACCTTGCCCCACATCCCACAGCGTGGGGGCTGGGTTGATCCATCACCCATACCGCTGTGGACAGCCCCTGCCCTGTTAGAAAGTATAGGTATAAAAGGATTTGACATTCGGGTCTCAGTCGATAAGTCAGGAGTATAAAGAGTCCAAAATGAATGTCTTGTCCCAAACCAAAATATTAATTAAAAGTGAGGGGAGAAGCATAATCGTGCAAGGCAAAATGGTAGCTTTGCCTAGAAAATACATCTTTTGTCTATTCTCTGTTTTCAGTTTATAAATAACATGATTTCATCAGTGTGTTGTGATTGAAACAGATTTTTTTTCCCCACATTTCTGAGTATGTCAATGGATAGTAAGTAACTTAGGTTTAGAATAGCAGACCCAGAATTGCGGGTACCTGGTGGCCTTGATATGGAAGTTCTCACCCAGTGAAGGGACTCCTTCTGTAATACTGTGCGGAATGACTCAGATCCAGTCAGTCCTTGAAAATTGCCAGGGTTACGGACAAATCATGACCTAACCAGGCACGCCATTCTATTTTCGAATAGTTCTGATTATGAGAAAAGCTCTTGTGGGATAGGATTGGCTAGGGATTAGTTACTTTTGAAAGTTTCCGTGTCTCTCACCAAGTACCCATGTGCACGAAGCGATAGGTTTGGGAGCTTTGTTTTGACCAAAAAGAGGGATGGATAGGGGAGAGAAGAAACTAAAGACTACACAGAGTTTCCTATCTAGGCCTTTGGCCTGGTTGGCGCTCCAATAAGAATAAAGAGTAAGGGCCAGAAGATGAAGAAGGGTTCCATGCACAAGCACGCTACTGTGGAACCCAGCGACCAACTGCGCTTCTCCGTAGAGCCCAGCTCTGGGGCAACCCCCCACCCAGGACAGACAGCCTGGGGAGCAGTGGGGGAGAGGGGGGAGGCACCTTCGCATAGACATCGAGCCTCGTATGCGACTCAGTCAGCTGTAGCAAGCGTGTGACTCCTGCAAGTACCCGTGGAGGCAGCTCATGTGGAAAAGGGTGAGGCAGAGTAGACAGAGAAGAACGTAGCAGATGTCTCTGGGGGTATGCTGTGGACAAGCTGGTTATTGGGAAAGTCCCAGAAGTATTTTGGTTGGGAGGAAACAGGAAGGAAGCCTGTGGTGCAGAAGTGTGGGCAGAACAGGTTGCCTGCGTTGCTGACGCCGAAGTGTATCCAGGCTGGCGACATCCACAGCAACATTTGGGCCACATTTATGCGCAGCCACGGCTCCTTCCTATGCAACAGGGGCTAATTTCATTCCTCCTCGTTTTCCCAGCCTGTGAGGATCACTCGTGTTACTGACTCTCCGAACAGTTGCGTTAAGTCACAAATGGCTCTGGTCAATAGAAATAATTAATGACTGCTATTTTTCTCACAATAGAAAGCACATTTGAATCTTCGGCAGGATGGGCAGTGAGAAGCCATGGAGTAAGGTTAAAAGCCGTCACTGAAAGGAAGAGTGACCGTGTAATGTATCGCCTAAACCAGGACGCTCTTGAGAGTGAAAGATGGTGTCGTTAGTCATTATGCTGGGACAAGAAATGATAACAGGGGCCGTTTGGATAAATTGGGTCACAAGGATACCCTACCTAAAGGTGATTGGTAAGACATACGCAGGCACTAAAATCAAGTGGCGGTACCCGTATTTCTCAAACAGCCTGGAACGCAGCCTAAAGAGAGCTCAGCCATCTTGAAGCCTACCTCTGCCCGCTGACACCGACCCTCCCCACCACCACCAATAATGCAGGGGTGGGGGATGCAGACTCTTCCAGAAACCTCAAAGAATAATACAGATATTTCTTCCAGATATTCTTGAAAGGGGGGTTCAGTGCTTCCAAGGAGTGGATTATACACATAGCGAAGCATCCGAAAATTCTTCCTCCCACCTCAGTCTCCCCAAAGTCTGCACGGTGGCCGCCTCCCAGTCACCCCCACCATGTCCTTCCTTCCTCCTCCATACAATTGTCTCACAGCTGTTCACTGTCTCTTTCTGCTCTCGCCCCACAAATTGGTGCTCTTCCCTCCTGCCCACCCCTCCCTGCCACTGAACATGTGCAGCAGAGGAAAGCAGGAGATTGTGAACACGCATGCGTTAATTTGTGTGCGTTCATTACATCTTTTAGGTCCTCATTACAGTAAAAATAAAAATTTTTGTTAGGGAAAGAGACGACCCCAGGATGGGACGTGCTGGGGGAGGTGGAATTCAGATGGAAGGAAGAGAAACACAGGAGCCGGCAATCACTGAGGGCGGGCCTGGGATGGGCGCTTTATTCACACGGTGTGAAAATGGGCACTTCCTCTCTTGGTTTGTCTGACGCACGAAGGCAGTAGCTGCTATGTGCCAGGTGAGCTGTGAGATGTACGAGCCCATGGAAATTTTAAACCTTGTCAGACAATTCACCTACGCTAAGGGTCAAAAGGGTTGTGTGGTTGGAGATTGAAGGGATTGGTGGAGATTATTTATTTGGAGATTGCTGCTGGTGTGTTACAAATTCTACCCATGCCTCTTGTCTCTAGCAGCAGGGGGGCCTCTAAAAACCACTTAGCAAACTTGTGTCCCAGCCTTAGACAGAGCGGACTTGGATTTGACCCATGGCTGAGGAACGTGAGGTCCAGAAGTACCTGGCTATCTGTTCTGATGGCAGAGTGAAGGAGATTGTCAGGTTGGGGCCTGGCGGCTCAGCCTTTTGGGTAGGCAAATCATTCCTGAGCGTTTCCCATTGACCTCATCTGGTGAGCCCCCGATGAAGAGAAGGAATGAACGCTTGTCTTTGAACCTATTCAAGGGGCCCCTAGGAAAGCACCAGCCTTCAGGAGAGGAGAAGCAGAGGCGCTCTCCTCTTTCCATAGGCTCGAGAAGGGAGTGAGCAACCACAAAACAAATTCCATTTGCCCAGGGTGAGGGGACCCTACATGGAAGTTGCCCAAGGCTGGAGAGACCGCGCCCGGCAAACTACGGCCAGAAGGCTGGCTGCCTGTTTCCGGAAATACGTATTTACTAGGACACAGCCAGACACTTTCTTTGACATATTCTCCATGGCAGAATCGAGTAGCCATGACTGTATGGCCTGTGAAACCTAATATATTCACTACCTGGCCTTTTACAGAAAATGTTTGCTGATGGCTGGGAAAGATTCTCAGCAGACTCTCAGAAATGCCCCATAGGGAAAAGAGTCAGACTTCAACCGTTTTCACACTCAGAGAACGAATGACTGTCTTAGAACTTCCCACTGCTTCTTGCTTTCCCTGCCTCAGCCTGACAGGGTCAGAAAGTTCTGTGGCAGGAGAGGCGGAACTGAGCCAGCCCTCCTGTCCCATTGTGAGGGGTCAGCCCTCGGGCTTGGGCGTATGCATGGGAGGACTGGACAGTGTGAGAGTTTTTACTCTTAGATTTGAAAGTTTGCTTATTATGGAGGCCTGGGCACTATTCATGACTAATCTTGAGAACACGTTGATGAAAAGTAAATGTGTTTTTCATTCAGAGGCAAGGAAAGACCTTCCACCACTGAACAAATGTGCAGGAACAGTGGGAGGAAAAAAATGAATTTAGCTTTAAGCTAACGCCCCGAGAGTCCAGCCTGTTTAATATATTTTCTGGTTTCGCATACATGTCTTCAGAGAAGAAAGCCAGGTTCTAGATGGAACTCTCCAACTATTTATTTTTTATTTTATTTATTTATTTAATTAATCCCCCCCGCCCCCCACTATTTACATTATGCAGGACAGTGCTCTGACTTTCCAGAATTCAGTGTTCTCATCTGCAAAGTTAGGGTTGGACCAGCACTAGATGATAACACCACTGGCCCGTACAGATGATAATCTGTGACCCCGGAGCTTGGTGGACATCCTTCGAGATGGATGGTGTCTCTTGGGGACTCTTTTGCAGTGGTGCACATGACGATTGCTGTAGCAACAGGTAACTTGTACTTAAATGCTGGGGAAATGGTCCACAGCGTGCCCCCACCCTCACCTCTAAGGTAGTCCTTGAGTGCTGCCTGACTACCTGAGCCTCTCTCATTACGTGGGGTGAAAGGAGCTGGGGTACCCACGCCTTCATGGAAGGCCTTATGTTTATCTGGTCAGGAAGTAGGCCGTGTGTACTGTTTGCTCTAGCTGTGGTGTCTGAGGTTAAAATTTCCTTAAGTGTCCTTGCTTTTGGGCCCCCTCCCTTGTTGTCTTGGGGTTAAGGTAAAAACTCCGTAAACAGCGTCTGAGGTTTGCAGTTCTTCAGCGGTATCCCCTGTTATGATACAGGAGCCCCGCTGATGTGGCGCTGGGGTGTAGGAGTAGGGGAGGCGTTTATAATCCTGTGATTAGGTCTCAGTCTGTCGGTGAGGCAGCTGGAGTGGGTGAGGCTTTGGTAAAATAGTTTCCCTTCGGGCATTCCTTATTAAGGAGAACAGAATGCTCTGGCTATATTTCAAAATACTTACCCTGCCAGAAACACAAGGAGATTTTTCTTCAGTCTTCACAATGAAAACCTGGCAAAGCTCCTGGAGGTCAGATTCATGAAGGTGTGGGGTTCCAGTCTTGGGGGGAGTTTCTGACTCTCAAAGTCAACCGTGACTCTCTATGCCTACGTGTCTGTCTCTCTGGTTTTAGGGCCACCAGTCGGCTTATGAACTCACTTCTCTGATGGGTCTGAGAAGGGTCACTGATCTTCGCTTTGCTTGGCCTTTTTCTCGTAAAGACAGGAATGATGAGTTTCAAGCTCTTCACGTGTCAGACCAGAAACCAGAAGTCTTCTCACTTGTGCAGGAAAACTGAAATCACGGAGAGTCTACAATGTTTGGCCAATAAAATGGCCACGTCACGCGTTGCACCAAGCTCAAGCAAATGAAGCAAATTAAGAGTGCAGGGCGATTGCCAAATCTGAGATTCAGAGTGCGCTGGTATAGGGACCCCTGGAATTGTTTTAGAGATTGATTATGATGTGTTGTGTTACAATTCAGTTTGGGAAATTCGGGTATATAGATCTCTAAAGCAATTTTCTGAGTACTGTTTCATGGGGAATTCTTACTCCGAGTCCTTCAAGCAATACCTGACATATTTTATTTTAAAAATGATAATCACTTTTGGTACTTTAGACTTCACACAGATTTTCACATGCATTCTCTCAGGGGTGGGTAGAATCTCAAAGGTGAGTGTCTTTGCCTCAAGCCCTTCAACACTTCCTTACAGCAGCGGGGCCGAGTATGGTTTTGCTGTTCTCTAACAGATACTTGCGGAGGACCCGTATCCACAAACCTAAATTCATGTACACTGGGAACGTATCCATTTCGTTAACTTAAAGAAATTCTGATTCGGGCTTTCCGTTCTGAGGGGACGAGTAGAAAATTCCATTTCTATCGTTCCAAGTGCCCCCTCTCTCCTCTCTGGGACGCAAAGAGCCCAGAAGGCCTAAATGGTACTGAGAAGGGAGAGGAACCCACCTGGTGTTTTCAGCCCATCCTGGCTGCCCCTGATCACACGTTTCTCTGAGCCTGCGAGCCCTAGACATGAACACACTCTCAGTTCAAACTAAGCTGCTTCTTGCTTTGCCACTAAGCATAGGTGTCTGGTTATACCACACGGATTTGCCCCCGAGGCACTGCCAGTGTGAGAGTGTGGGTCTCCAATACATTTGTACCTTATAATCTCACTACAGAAAGAACGGGAAAGAAGGAAGGAAGGAAGGAAGGAAGGAAGGGAGGGAGGGAGGAAGGAAGGGAGGGAGGAGAGAAACAACCATAATAACAGAGAGACTTCCTTCCCTCCCTGGGACACAGACTATTGTGTCTTCAGTGAGCTCCAACTCTTGTAAAAGACAAGTGGAGACGTTGCCCTCCATTAGCTCCTACTTTCTGCCCTGCCAAAGGCGTCTGAGGCAAGGGTCAATGTCTGGAAGCTAAGAACACCAGAGGGAAACGTGAAGAAGAAACGCATTTTAATGTTTCAGTGAATTATCCTGCCACACATCCTTCAGCTAAGAAACCAAAACCCACCCACAATAATTTCTTGATTTGACTGAGGCAATTTAACACCTGAAAATCCTTTCCTTCATTTCCTAGATCTGAATATTAAATATCGAAGGCATGTGACGGAGTGGCACAACACAAACGAGTCTGTGGAGTGAGACCGACACTCAGAGAAAGGTCAGGGGATTCCCTCTGAGCAAAGTCATCCAAAGGCAATCACGTCACAATGCGTGAGTCAAGAATGTGGGAAGAATGAAATAAACATTGCCCTGACATTCAGACAGAGCTGTACACGTAGAGTTTTAACAAGTTAAGATGACACAATGAGCTTGATCCACCTCAGCTCTACCTCAGAGGTAGATTCTGACAGAAAGTTAGAGCACTGAGAACAAACGAGAAAGAAATGAGGTAAGGCATGAAGAGGAAGGAATGAAACCTTATGTGTATCTCAAATAATTCTGTATTAACGAAAGTTTTGATATTATGCTTTAGTTGCTGTTGAGCTTTTGTAGGAGTTAAAAAAAATGTCTCCTTCACTGAGGGAGCAGCAGGTCTAGACGGAGGATACTTTTCATGACCTAAAGCATACTTCAAATGATCTTACCTTGAGTGTAATTTCAAAGTTATGTAATATCTATCACAGTCACTTATCAGTGATCAATAGACCAGTGTCCTGTAAGATGTAGAGATGTTTATGTTTTTAGGTTACTGACATGTACCTGCCTTTTCTTTTCATGTCTTCATTTCTGTGTTTGGCAAGCATTCATTAGTAAGTATAATTGTTAAATTATTCAGTAGCCCAGAAATTCACTGAAGCATGTGATTTTCATTTTATATTTCCACTAGAGAACAGCTCCTGAATTCTTGCCACTCGATGTGACAAAAATTCAGTCAAAGCAAAAATCTACCTTACAATGCTTCAGGGTATCAGGAGAGGCTAGAAGCAGCGTGTGAGGGTGAGGCAATTCATTTAAGACACTGAAATCATTCATATGGTGGGGTAAGGCCCTGGGTAGTGTTAGATTTCCTTGAGCAAGCCAACAAGTGCACACACACACACACACACGTGCGCGTACACACATGCAGAAGACGAGTTCCATTTCTGGAAATAAGGCAGACAAGATATTCACATTAGTCTCTTTAAATATAACTCATCTAAAAATGCTAGATGTATATTTATATCAACATATGTATATGGATAGATAGGTCATTGATAGACAGATGTATATTACATGACTTAGCTGGTCGAAGTAAGGAAATTCTTTAGTGTCCAGAAATGAAGAGAAATCTTGAATCCACGGGACATGCACTGGCATTGGAGTTTTCTCTGGAGGCATGCTGGTGGCCCGGTGACAGACAGCCTGAAATTTAACAGTCCACATATAGGGACTGGGAGACAAAGCCCAGAGCCTGAATGTTGCGAGAGATCACCAATGAGACCCCTTTCATAAAACTGCATTTCCACGAGTGGCATCATCAGTCTGAACCAAGAACTTGTTTGGAGAGGAAGACATCGAGCAGAATTGCTTATATTGGTTTTGCAGCGTGACTAGAAGAAAGTAGGAAAGTGCTCTTTGTGAACATTTCTAACCTCAAGACCATATTAACAAGTATTTAAGACCAGAATTTCTACTATTTGTGTGGTCTGAAAAACCATAAGTTTACATTTAACGTGGTCTGAGCTGGTAGAGACCTTAAGGAACTGGTGTTCCCAGACCGCTGACAGAAAGTTCACCCTGGAAAACCAGAAGGAGGAAGGAGGAAGGAGGATGAGGCTGTTACAAGGAAGATTCAGCAGAAACAGGAAACTGTGGAGTCAGAGATACAAAGATGATAGATATTGGAATTGTCAAAGAGTATAAAATAAGTATGTTTAATATGCTTAGGGGGAAAAAAGGCACATAGAAAGAGTGACAATGTAGTAAGAGATTATGAAGATCGATCAGATTGACTTGAAAAAGAACCAAATGGGTACGTTAAGACAAAAAACTGGGGACGCCTGGGTGGCTCAGTCGGTTGAGCGTCCGACTTCGGCTCAGGTCATGATCTCACAGTTTGTGAGTTTGAGCCCTGCTTCGGGCTCTGTGCTGACAGCTCAGAGCCTGGAGCCTGCTTCGGATTCTGTGTCTCCCTCTCTCTCTGCCCCTCCCCCACTTGTGCTCTGTCTCTCAAAAATAAATAAATGTAAAAAAAAAAAAAACCGAAAAACTAGAAAGTGGAAACTTGATGACTGGATACCTAGTCAATTATGGGGAAATAGAGCTGGTAAAATTTCCCAGATGACAGCATGGACAAACATGGGAATGGAAAATCTGAGCGATGAAGAGATGTGGATAGCGGAGCAAAATCAGCCAATGTGAAAATACATTTAATGCTTCCTGGGCGCCTGGGTGGCTCTGTCGGTTAAGAGTCCGACTTTGGCTTAGGTCACGATCTCACCGTTTATGAGTTCGAGATCCACATTGGGCTCTGTGCTGACAACTCAGAACCTGGAGCCTGTTTTGGATTCTGTCTCCCTCTCTCTCTCTCCGCCTCTCCCCTGCCAGTATTCTGTCTCTCTCTCCAAAAAATAAATAAACATTAAAAAAAATTTTTTTAAATACATCTAATGCTTTCTAAAGGTGAAATGAGAGAGAGGAGGAAAGAAGCATTTGGAAAGATAATAATTGGGAATTTTCTAGGGCTGATGGAAGAATCATGTCCTGGGGTTCTGGAAACCCAACCAACACCAAGCAGAGTAAATAAAAAGAAATTCAACACTAAGGCATATAATAAAATTACAGACTGCTACAGATAAAGAAAGACTGTCTTCAAAATAGCCAAAGGGAAAGAGAGCTTGCCCATTAATTGGCTAACTACATAATATATCACTCAAATCAGGATGCTTTTGAGAAGGAAAGGCGATGCTATCCCAACAGAGACCAGGACCACAGGTGTAATCTGGGTCTGCACCACATAAATGAGAGCACCTGGTCACCAAATCTGTAAAAGAATAACGATTCAATTGACTGCAAGGACAAGGAGAGCCAGGAAGACAATGGATAAGATCTTCAGAGTGCTGAAAAAAAGTATTCAACTAGAATTGCATTATCAGCAAAATCTCTTTTAAAAATAAGGGTTAAAAAACAAAGACATGTTTAGATAAGTGAAAACTGAGAGGTCATGATCAACAGATGTCTCTAAAGTAACTTCCTTGTAAGAGAAGGAAAATGAGCCCAGAAAGAAGTCTGAGATGCAAAACAGTCAACAAAGAAAGTTTAAACTAACATTGGCTGACAAAAGTAATAGCAATAATAATGCCCTAGTGTATAAGGCTACGAAAATAAGATAGATCTAAATTTCTGTACAAAAATATCATAAAAGTCTGGAGGAGAGGTAAATTTTTTAAAAAGCTAAGTAAGACTATTAACGTTTTTGGAGGAGGGTAAAGCTATTGGTTAATTTTACATTTTGTTAAGTTAAATATCCATGTGATATTTTCTGACCCACTACTAAAAAATGGAAGGAGTGTATTTCTTAGGAAATTCTAGAAAGACAATATTAGGGAACAGAACAAAAAAACATAATCGAAAAGAGTAAGAAAAGCATTAAAAAGAGATAAAGCGGGGCGCCTGGGTGGCTCAGTCGGTTGAGCGTCCGACTTCGGCTCAGGTCATGATCTCACGGTTTGTGAGTTCGAGCCCCGCATCGGGCTCTGTGCTGACAGTTCAGAGCCTGGAGCCTGCTTCTGCTTCTGTGTCTCCCTCTCTCTCTGCCCCTAACCCACTCGCATTCTGTCTCTGTCTCTCTCAAAAATAAATAAACATTAAAAAATTAAAAAAAAAAAGAGATAAACCTAGAAGAGTCGAGGTGTGTGGGGAGAACAATGAGAAAGTATGAACTAATAAACATATTAATTATAAATGGACTAATATCTCCAGCTCAAAGATAAAGATAGACCGGATTTATTTTAGAAACCCAACTACATTATGTTTACAAGAAACAAACTTTAGAGCACAGTAAGGTTGAATAAAAAAAGATAGGGAAAGGTAATACAAGGCAAATCCTACAGAGATGAAAGTAGGATGGCCATTTTAATCTTAGATGAAAGAAACTTTAAAGCAAAAACCATTAATGGCAATGAAGATCACTACATATTGATGAAAATTTCAAGTCATCAGGAATTCAAAATTTGTATTGATTCCATAAAACAGCCTCAACATATATAAAGCAAAATGTGAAAGAATTACAAGAAAAAATTTACATATTAAATTTATCACGATAGTGGGAGATTCCGTTAACACCCCTGTAGCAATTGACAGATCAAGCAGGCAAGGAAAAGCTTGATCAAGAGGTCATTATGTCTAAAAATCATACTTGGGGCCATAAAGCAAACAACAACTAATAATTTTTAAAAACTACTTCATATACATGACAGTCTCTGACCACAGCACAATTAAATTAGATACCAATACCAAAGAGGTAGTCCCTCCTGCACCCCTCAAAAAACCCAGTTCCCAGAAATAAGAATAAATAATCAGTGGGTCAGAAGAAGTCCCAGCTTCTTAGAAAATAGTTAGAATTACAGAGTAAGGTAAATGCCACATATCATTGTAGTTAAGCTGTACTTAGCATAAGAAAAAAAAAGCCTTAAATGCTTACATTTTCAAAAAGATGAAAATATATGAGCTAACATCTAATTTAAGAAAGTAGGTGAGGGGTGCCTGGGTGGCTCAGTCGGTTAAGCGTCCGACTTCAGCTCAGGTCACGATCTCGTGGTCCGTGAGTTCGAGCCCTGCATCGGGCTCTGGGCTGATGGCTCAGAGCCTGGAGCCTGCTTCCGATTCTGTGTCTCCCTCTCTCTCTGCCCCTCCCCTGCTCATGCTCTGTCTTCTCTGTCTCTCAAAAATAAATAAACTTAAAAAAAAAAAAAAAAGAGAGTAGATGAGTACCAGAAAAAAACCCATATAATGAAGAAAAAAGGAAACACTCTTCCTTTCCTGTTTCTTTACAGTTTTTACTGAACATTGTCGTTCCTCGTTTTCCTTTCTTACTTTTATTGGTCTGCTTATGTTGCTAGGTATTCCATTTTCATCTTTTTAATTCAGAAGTTTTACCGTCATGTGCTCACTCAACTAATGGCCTGGCCTTTTCCAGTTCTAGAAATCAGACCAAGTACCTCTACTGCCCTCTTATTTCAAAGTTATTTCTCCCACTGAGACCCACTATATCCTTCCTGATTTCCTCTTTCTGATTTCTCCATGTTTTGCTCAAACCATAATGGAATGAAATCGTTAGAAATCTTTTTTTCCCCCTTTTTCTCCTCCTTCCAGGCATCTCTCACCCCCTAATTAAATCCTGGAATGTTTTTGCTTCCCCTTGTGCTCTTATTTCTGAGGTTTTGCTGAAATAGTTGGACACAGAATTTCATTTCACATTTGTTTGTGTGTTTGTCTTCGGGGTCCATGTGTGGGATTTACATTATATGTTATATTCTTATCCATTAATATTTAATGACATATTTCTAAAACCAATGCATTTTTCATCTCTAATTGTTTCCTGCCTTCCCTTTCCCCATCTTGAAGTCTCTGTTCCAGTTCATTGGTCTTTGGAAAGGTCTTTTTCTGAAGTATTTATCTCAGATGGGGCACTCTGTGATTTATGCTCTGAATCAGTGCATGTCCTTGAATATCTTCTGCTTACCTTAGCAGGTAAACAACTGAAAATGCCCAGTATAGGATGGGGGGTGGGGGTGGGGTTCCTTGCAATCTTATTTAAAAAAATTTTTTTTTTAAGTTTATTTATTTTTGACACAGAGAGAGAACGAGCATGAGTGAGCTAGGGAGGGGCAGAGAGAGAGGGAGACAGAATCCGAAGTTGGCTTCAGGCTCTGAGCTGTCAGCACAGAGCCTGACGCGGGGCTTGAACTCACAAACCGTGAGATCATGACCTGGGCTGAGGTCAGATGCTCAGCTGACTGAGCCACCCAGGCGCCCCTTCCTTGCAATCTTCTAAAGATATGAGCCCACTTCCCTCTAGCTTCCAGTGTTACGGATAAGAAGTCCAGCAACAGCCAAAAAAGGAAAAGCCTGGAAACTTGTTTTACCTGGATATGCCTAAACAGGCGTTTATCTCATCAATCTAACTGAACGTTCCGAATCTTTTTACTCTGCAAACTTGTCTTCCTTAGGCTTAGGAAAATCTTCTAAGTGATTTAAAATTATTAGTTTTATTTATTTATTTATTTATTTATTTATTTATTTATTTATTGAGAGAGAGAGACAGAGAGAGAGAGACACAGAGAGAGAGAGAGAGCACATGCAAGCAGGGGAGAGGGAAAGAGCGAGAGAATCCCATGCTGAGCACAGAGCACGAAGCAGGGCTGAATCCCATGACCCTGGGATAATGACCCGAATCGAAATCAAGAGTGGGAAGCTTAACTGGCCGAGACTCCCGGGTGCCCCTAAAATTATTTCTTCTACTTCATATGTTCTTTCTTCTTTTAGAATGTCTGTTATTCAAATGGCTGGTATCCTGCCTCCATTTCCCAAATCCTCTCCTTACCCCTTGTGATTTCCAGTTTATGGTGTGTTCTATTCTGTGATTTGTGATGTGGATGGTCCCCCGTCTTGTACGCCACCAACACAAATCTCATCAGCCACCCTCTACCCTCTGGATTCAGGCACTGAACAGGTGAGGGTTTTAAAAGCTCTAGGAAATCATTTTATCTGTTATTCTGTAGTCTTGTTCCTAAGTGCTTCTAATTGTTTGATTTAGGAACCCATTTGTCTGCTCTATCAGGTGTCTTTCGTTGGCTGTGCCATCTGATTGTTGGATCTATTTGTCCTCTTTGGCTCCTGGACATCTTTAGATCTATGTGGGGTTTTTTTGTTTTTTGTTTTTGTTTGTCTTTTCGTTTTTGTCTCCATTGGCAACTGGACTTCAAGCCTATTTTTAGTGTCCCTCTAAAAAATCAGGAAACTCTCAAGCCAAGGGGTCCCATCCCTGTGAGGCTGGCACAGAGGCAGACAGCCCCCTCTGGGGCACCTGGAGGAAGCAGGTCACCCTGGGCTCTCCCAGCACCCATGGCAGAGAAGACTTGCCCAGACCTTTATGTTCCCTGCAGAATCTTGGCACACTTCAGTAGGACAGGGTGGGCACCCTACCCCTTGCAGTCCACACATCTTGATTGATAAGTCCAGTCCCTTTTCTGAGCTCACCCAGCTCAGCACTTCTCCCTGCTCCAAGGGAAGTTTCAGGGAGGCGGGGGGCCCTGCGGAGGGCCCAAAGCCTCATTTATACCCACAGTAGAGCCTGGCTCTTGAGAAGCAAATCTTTTGGATTTGGAAGTGGAGGGGAGGGGAATGTCATTTAGATCACCGTATTCTGAAAATCCCCTGCCTAGATCTTTCTTCTGTAAAATAAGAAAATTTAGACTCGTGTGACATAATACTTAAGGGATCTTTCAGCTCCCCAAATCTATAAATCAAAGATTAAATAAGAAGCATTCATGACTATGTTAATTTATGGGCTAGAGTGTGTCATAAAAGAAACCCTTTAGGGCAAGTGTTTTTAAGAAAAGACTAGTTTTTGCGTGAATGCTTTTACGGAAACCCAGCTAATCTGGTGCCAGGAGATGGAGTTTGGAACTGCAAGGCAAGATCCTCTGAGTTTTCAAAGCTGTTCATCCTGATCATGTGCAGAACATGAAATGTTCTCTTTCCATAACCTAGAACACTGCTTCTCAAACTTTACTGCACCCACAAGTCACCTGGGGGTGTTACAAAGCAGACTTTGATTCCGTAGTTCTGGAGGATGGCCGGAGCGTCTCTTTCTTACCAGTGGGACTGCCCACACTGCCTCAGCAAGGCCTGGAATATTTGCAGTGGTAAGTAGACCTCTGGCGGCCATAGCAGAAATGAGCCATTATTTTGTCATGCAGCTAGAAATTCGTTTTCTGAGAATGTTAAACAAATACCCTCTCCCCCCGCCCCCAACAAAGCCAGCAACTGATACGTCTCTGACATGATGTAGGCAAAGCCAACGTAGTTGATTAATTTGGACTCCATTAATCTGGAATTTGGTGTCCTTCCAGACAGACTACATTGCCAGTGATAATCCAAGAAGGGACGTGTTTAGTCTATTAAGCGCTAAAAGTGAATGGCATTTTGTAAGGGAAAAAAAAATGGAGATGAACCTAGTGGTAGCCTTTATATACAGATAATGAATGAACTCCAAATGATGAGTCTTTATTTTATGAAAAAAAAATTTAATTCTGTCAGGCTTTTAATTTAATTCTCTTGTCCCTGTCAAGGGTGGCCATAAATTACATTTCTTATAAAACATTCACTGATTCAGGCCCGTTTCTGAATCAGAGTAACCTACTCTTTAATTAGGAAACATGAAGGCAGTTTTATAGTAGTTTCAAATTTCTCAGCCTTTTGGCTCCTTTCAGTCTGTGCTTCCCAAACAGAAAATAAACAGTTGCTATGCCCTTTGACTATTGTCAGTGTTTCAAATTAAACAGAGAATCTATAAATGTTTGAAAGGTATTGAATTCTGGAAACTATTTTTTCCTATTGTTTTTTTTTCCTAGCTACAAATATGTTTCTTATTTTGAATGTCAATAGACATATTTCCTGGCTTTGGCATGGTAAATAGATGAATGTTCCAGAAATTGTCTATATTTTTTTTGAGATAACAAAATTAGTATCACTTTAGGAAGGAAGATAAACATCCTACACCAAGAATGTGTTTATTCTCCAATTTAAGCCCATCCAGTTGAAACAAACTTGCCTATTGGTGTCAGTCTGGACTTGGTGTAAGCCTCCCGCCTCCTGTACAACTATCATTAGTCCTGAGCAGTTATTGGAAAATGGTTCATTGGCTCATGGAAATTTTCTCTAGTATAGTCATACTTCAGTGTCCTTGCATTTGGACACTAAATCAGATGCCAAAGCAGGCCTGTTTCTTCCGTTGGCTTCCATAGTATCATCATATCCATTTGCATTACGAGAGTTACACAGACCTTATATATTGTAGGAAGTTATGTAAGTTTATTCAAACCGCTAATTAATCAGCTTTATAAAAACATCTGGAGTTATTACTACTACTACCCAGAGTTGGCAGTTATTGAAAGAAGGATTTGTGTAGATCATTTCAGAGCCTTCCTGTTCTGGCATTCAAGTAAAGGTTTGATGAGAAGTACAGGTAAATGGTTAATTAAAGATATTTTTGTAGCTTTAGAGCCTCTAAAATCACACAGTTTTGTGTGTACCTCTGACTCAGGGAGCGACATGTGGTTCATGTGTACAACCAGGCATCGCCTGCTAATGGCCTTGAAACCGTTAGTTACTAAACGAAAGAGAAAACCCTATTCCTGTGCTCTATGCTCACAACTCCTCTGACACCGGTCGTGTGGGTTTTTTCTCATACCGACCAGTCAGTCCTCTGACACCAGCTGGGTGTCTACAATTCATACTGTCTACTTGGGGTTAGCAGAAGACCCCACAGGTTAGGCGCTTAGTTTCATGAGACTAACCCAGATGCCTATTTTGAGTAGTGTGTCCCCAAGTCATCCACACTTCTTTCTGGCTTGGGCACAACAAATCAGGGGTTTCAGTGACCCCCCCTCCTCAGGTTCAATAATTTGCTATTGTGTCTCACAGAACCCAGGGAAACACTTACGTACATTTATCAGTTTATTATATAGTAAATAATATGATAAAGGATACAAATAAATGAATGGCCAAATGAAGAGATACATAGGATGGTCCAGAAGGGTCCCAAGCACAGGACCTTCCTTCCCCATGGGGTTAGGGTGTGCCACCCTCCCAGCACATTGGTGTGTTTATCAACTCAGCAGCTCTGAAACACTTCAGGGATTTTTATGGAGGCTTCATCCTGTAGATATAATTAATCATTAACTTGTTTTCTGGCCCTGCCCCCACCCCCTCCTTGAGAATGCGGAGTAGAGATGAAAGTTCCAAGCTTCTAATCATGGTGTGATCTTTCTAGTAACCCGCCTACTTCCTGAAGCTATCCAGGAGCCACCCAGAGTCTCCTCAGTTGAACCAAATGCACTCCTATCACCCAGAAAGTGCCAGGAACTGGGGTCAAAGACCATTTTCCATGGTTTCAGTTATACTTGGTCAACCAAGGACAGGAAGCAGATGAGTCTCCTTCTGATCAGAAGGTCAAGAGAGCTTAATGCTACATCATAATGCCTACACCACTCACGTCCCTTCATTACACAGGCATTTTATCATCTCACATCGTTGCAAGAAGAAGGGTGGGTGCAGCGCAATAACATATCTTGAGGGGGAGACACCACATTCGTGTAACTTTTAGTATATTGTAATAATCGTATAGTGTCAATATTATATAATTGTTCTTCTTCGTTATTAGTTGCTGTTGTTATTCTCTCACTATGCCTCATTTATAAGCTAAACTTTATTGCAAATATGGTGTATAGGATAAAACATAGTATATATAGGGCTTGATACTGGCTGTGGCCGCAGACATCCACTGGGGGTCTTGGAATACATCCTTCACAGGCAAGAGGGGTGCTGCTGTGCTCAAATTCGAGACATAATTCAAGTCCTTATTTTACACTTTAACACCTAACTTATTCCTTTCTTAAGTCTAATTTATTCCCTGTCTTGTCTTTCATTCTGTGGAGCTCTTCTATTAAGTGAGGCCGAAAACACAAAGGTACTAATCAGAGCGACCCTTCAAGTCAGAATTGGAAGCAAATCGCTTCATACGCCAAGTCACACAAAAAAGCCTAAGTATATTTTCCCTTATCTGTGTACCCACCGTGACAACCATAGAAGTCATTTGAAAAACTGAGACATTTATGGGATCTGTGACGTCAGAAGTAGAGTCAGAAAAGAGGTGAAAATAAGAGGCAGCTGAGGAGAGCCATGGGGAGATTTCCCTTCCCAGGAAGGAGCGACACATTCCAGCTTGAGACTTCCTATACTCCAAATATGGAATACTTCGCTTTGCGTTGCTGCCTTTGTTTACTTCTAAAAACCAGAAATACATCTAAAATAGAAGCGTAAGTGTGAAACGGGTATTGCTCGTTCACGCATGATGGAATCAATTCAGTCGGATCCCCTTCCCCCTACATCTGCAGAGCCCGGAAGGAGCAGAGCGTTCTCAGGGAGGAGAGGGGGAAGGTGAGATGGGACTTCGTCACAGAAGTTTCTTCTGTCGTTGGCTTCCTGGGGCACGTGGGACTGGCTTCGGTGTATGGGTCTGGATGCGGCCGAGGAATGAGGCATCTCTTGCTGGTGGTTGCTTTGCCGTGTGTAGACAGGTAAATACTGAAGGTCAAGTCCGCAGAGGAAAGCAAGGTCAGAGCCAAAACAAACAGTCTACGCTGGGTCAGCAACCCCAGGGGTCAGAGAACAAGTAGAAACTAAGGTAAGGTGCCAGATGTGTTGGAAAAACAAACAAGGGGAGCCTAGGTGGCTCAGTTGGTGAAGCGTCTGACTCTTAGTTTCGGCTCAGGTCATGATCTCACGGTTCGTGAGTTCGAGCCCCACATCAGGCTCTGTGCTGTCAATGACAAGCCCACTTTGGATCCTCTGTCCCCCTCTCTCTGCCCCTCCCCTGCTCACACACACACACACACACACACACGCTCTCAAAGCAAATAAACTTTAAAAAAAGAAAAAGAAAAGGAAAAATAACAAAAAAGAGAATCAGGCAGTACCCAAGGAGGCAGCTATTTGAGGTCACGCTGACTGCATTTAGAAGAATTTAGTTCTAAACTAACACCAACCCCACCCCTTGCCAACCATCACCATCAGGCTTTCTCCTGTTGGGTTTTTCCTGGATTTGCCTGGTAGAAGGCTCTGAAAAAGTCTGAAGCTTGCATTTCTAAGCTGGAAGGGCATTCCCACTGTCCCAGTGGATAAGTTAGCAGAGCTCTCGTTGGGATCCGGTGTCCAGGATGAGGTGTTGAGGGTGGCCTGGGGTCTGTGGGGGCACGGTGGGGATGTTTGCAGAAGGAAGATGGAAACAGAAAGCTCGCAGGGCCCACGTGGACTTCTGGTTTCTGAAGTGTAGGGTCTATGAGATTCTGGAGGAAAGCCAGGCATCTTTAGGGATGGACAGCTGTCAGTTTATGACTTTGGACCCTTCACATACTACAGGGTTTTACAGAGGGCTTTCTAAGTGTCACACTCCCTCCTGCCCCCAGGTACCTGTCAACCGCCGGGCCTATTGTTGTAGAGCGGATGTTTTGGGGAAGGGGTTGTTACGGCAAAGGCTATTGAGTTGAGGTGGATGCCCCGGTTATTGTGGCTTCTGTAGAACTACAGAAGCTTCCCCCATTGCCCTTTTACCAAGTTAATGCTGACTAACTATGTAAGTCAAGCACAGTAATAGGGCTTCCTGTGCGACTCTCGTGGAACGTTTCCCACATTCTACAGCAGACGCTCCCCGGAATCCACGATGCCTTTCTTCTTTCCACCCCTCACCCAGCCATGTGCCCCAGGAGAATTCACTTCGTGCTCAGCACAAGGCTGGCTCTGATTTGTCTGAGGATGCTTCCATTCCTTTTGACGGTTTCTCTTTTAGGAATGAGCATGTGACCAAATTGTGGCCAACAGAACTTGAGGGGGAAGGAAGTATGCCAGAGGTCCTGGCAGTGTATCCTCACTCCTACGAGGAGCCATGGAAAGAAGGTTCTTTTCTTTCTCTAGGCCATGATGAACTTTAGTCTAATTTCCGGAATCTTGCTACTTGCCTGAGGTTGAAGCTTACAGAAGGAGGGGGGATGAACCAAGAGAATCACAGAGAAATGCAGCCAGCGTCCTGATACATGGTCCCTGCTATGAGATAATAGATCTCCTGACTGTCTAAGCTGGTTTAAGCGGGGGTTTCTGCTTATTGCTGTCAAATCATCCTATTGGTACAGCAATAAAAGGCAGGCGTGTTTTCTCCCTGTGCTACAGATGAGGAAATTGGAGATTGAAGAGGTTCAGTGATGCGTCCAAAGTAGTACAGCTCCTTAGCTGTACACGATTTGAACCCAGTCTGGCCCAACCCCTAAGCCTGTTTTCTTAACACACACAACTTAGAGCCCCTGGTTGACACAATCTGACTCTTGGTCAGAAAGGCGTGGGCCAAGGATGCTCATGCGGGGGTTCCCCAACCAGGTAGCTGACCTCTTGTCAGTCTACTCGTCCTGGGGTTGATCTGATAAGCGCGGTGCTTTTGGAGCCCAGGACATTTATAGGAGAAGCAGGGATTTAGGTGGGAACAAAAGAGGACTTCACATGAAAGAATAGGAATTTTCTGTGTTACATAAAGACCTCTATTTCATGCTTCATGAGTCACCTTAAATGCCGTTTTCTCAGTGAGGGTTTCCTAATCCCAGGTTTGGTGGCTCATTGTATTATGTGCTCTCATAGTACCCTAAACTTCTCGTACTCACCCCAATTATAATTAGGTAATCGTTTGATGTCCGTCTTCCCTGCAGACTATAAATTCCTCCGTCCTCTGTGCCTCCTTTCCTCTGAGCCCGCCCCCACCCAGCCAGTTATTCGGTTTCCACGCCAGGTGACACGAGTGCGTCTGTCCAAACAGACAGGACATCTCTAGGGAGTGGGGTGGTTCTGCGTGCAGGGCTGCGCGTGGGCCGGGGAATGGGTCTGAGGCCAGGCTGCAGGAGAAGGTGGGAGGCCTGGGGGTCTAGAGAGAGGACACCACTGTGACAGTATAGAAAGGACATGAAAGGAAACCAGAGATAAACCTCATCTGTTTCAAAATTTTAGCTAGAAATCTGTATGTAGAAAAGAAGCATCTTTATCATCAAGACAGACACAGACACACACACACACACACACTCACACACACGCGCGGAAGGGACCTGAGTGAACTCTTTTGTTACTACAGTGGAGTTATATAAGATTTTCTGGACTGGTTTAAAAACTTAACTGTCATGTGTAATTTATTTCTTATTGGAACATACTTTGAGAGTACCCCCAAAATAATTACTACATATGAATTTTGGTAAGATATAATTATTGCTTTGTATCGAAGTGATTTTTTTTTTTTTTTTTTTTTTTTTTTTTTTGTCGGTGGAGGTGGTGGCGATTTTGGCTCCTTCTAAAGCCAAATCTAGTAGTGCCTGGAACCTAGTAGGCGCTCAGTAAATAAATGTGCCATAAAGGAAGGAAATCGATCACTGATTGTACTCGGTTTCTATGCAGAAGGTAAGCAGAAAGAAATAGTTTATTTTAACAAAGTGCATAAAACTAAGGATATTTCTACAAATGCAATTCCCTTCAACCAATATTGGCTGAAGAAGAAAGAAGAGAGCTTAGAGAATGTCAAGGCTATTGGGGGCAAAGACGGTATAAGAATGATGTGTGCCCAGGCCAGTTTGGGGCCCGCTGTTTCTTAGCTTGTTTATCATTATCAGGTATTTATTCAGCACATAATCGTAGTACATGACACGGAACTGGCCGTGTTCATAAAGAGGTGTAACACACAGCTTCTGCAGGAAAGAAACACCACAGTCACAGTGGCCTTTTAAAGTCAGAATAGGATCGCATTATTCTCCTGCTTAAAGACATCCACCTGTGGCCCTCTGCTCTGTCCTGCATCTTCCCACTGCCTTCTCGCCTCCACCATGGCCATGCTGCACTCACACTCCGGCCACGGCCTGTCCACGGTCACTGCTACCTTCCACCCAGCCTCACTGCCGTGGCTTCTGCCAGAGCCAGCTCCTGATGGACCCATGTGGAGATGTGGGCCCCAGATCCCACGCTGGGAGTCACAGAAGCTCTTATGAGAGACACCAAGAACAAAAATATGAATCTGGGGGGCGCTTGGGTGGCTCAGTCAGTTAAGCATCCAGCTCCGGGTCAGGTCATGATCTAGCAGTTCGTGGGTTCGAGCCCCACGTCGGGGTCTGTGCTGACAGCTCAGAGCCTGGAGCCTGCTTTGGATTCTGTGCCTCCCTCTCTCTCTGCCTGTCCCCTGTTCATGCTCTGTCTCTCTCTCTCTCTCTCAAAAATAAAACAAAACATTAAAAAAAATTTTTTTAAAGATGAATCTGGGAGTTGGGGCCCCACTGGGATGATAATGGAGCCTTATGTGCTCTCTCATGTCCGGAAAACAGAGGCCCAGATTGCTGCAAAAACAATTTGGACAGCAAATACCCGCCCATTGCAATCCTTGCTGAATTTTGTTGAGGCATCTGCAGACCTAGTCCTGGGTGAGAACAGCGAAGTGTTGAAAAGTAGCTGCTATGTCACCATGCAGACCGTTTCTGGAACTGGGGGCCTTGAGGATTGGAGCCGGTTTCCTACAAAGATTATTTTAAGTTCACCCAAGATGTCTTTCTGCCTGAACCATCCTAGGGAAATCACATACCCATCTTCAGGGATACTGGCCTGCAACTACATGGTTATCGATACTATGACCCCAAGACGTGTGGTTCTGACTTCACAGGCGCTCTAGAAGACATTCAAAAATGCCATAGCAAAGTGTTCTCCTCCTCCATGCATGTGCCCACAATCCCACGGGAATGGGGGAGTGAGCAGTGGAAGGAAATAGCAACATTGGTGAAGAAGACCAACCTCTTTGCATTCTTTGACATGGCCTACCAAGGCTTTGCCAGTAGTCATGGTAACAAGGATGCCTGGCTGTATGCCACTTCATCGAACAGGGCATTCGCGTTTGTCTCTGCCGATCCTATGCCAAAAACATGCGCTTATGTGGTGAGCATGTGGGAGCCTTCACTGTGGTGGGCAAAGATGTTGATGAAGTCAAAAGGGTGGAGTCACGCCTGAAGATCTCGATCCGTCCCATGTAGTCCAACCCGCCAATCGATGGGGCCCAGATTGCCTCAACCATCCTGACCAGCCCCGACCTGCAGAAACAATGGTTGCAGGAAGTAAAGGCATGGCTGAACACATCATTAGCATGCTGGTCGCCAACCACAAGAAAGAGGGCTCCTCCCACAACGGGTAGCACATCACTGACCAGATGGCATGTTTTGTTTCGCAAGACTAAAGCCTGAACAGGTGGAGAGGCTGACCAAGGAGTTCTCTATCTACGTGACAAAGGATGGCCGCAACTCTGTGGCAGGGGTCGCCCCGGGCAACATGGACTACCTTGTCTACGCCATTCACTAGGTCATGAGTTTCCTTGGTGAGAGGAAACAGAGACCACCTTCTTGTCTACAGCCTCTGCTATTGTGAGATTCACACGGAGAAGAAGGAGGGTGGATGGTGGTGAGCTGGTCATTTCTTTCAACCATAGTGCTTAACTCTCAACCATTGAGTGTGTTTCTCAGAAAAGAACGTGTAGTGAAATAGGGCAGAGGCATCTGTGGCTGGTGTCTGAAACTTTGTGGCTCAAAACCAAACTCCTGCTCATCTTTTAGCTGTTCTAAGAGTGTACCTGTACAAGAAAGACATAGTCGCCCCCCAAAGCTGCCAGTCATGCCATTGCAATATTTCAGAAGCTTTAACTAGAGCACCTTATGGTGTTGGGGGCACCTCTGTGGATCCAGCATGAGAATAGCACCTACAGGAGGCATTGTGGGAAAATCTCATTCTAACATGAGCAGTCAGCCCTGTGTGTGTCCTCCCATGATTGAGTAAGCTTAGCAACAGACCTTGTTCCAGAAATGGTTTTCACGAAAACCAGCAAGTCTGCAGCAAGGAAAAGATGCTGTTTCCTGTCTTATTTAAGAAAAAAAATGCTCTTCTTTTTAATACCTTTAAACATTTTCATGTTCTTCTCTTCCCCTTTATCACTACTATTCTTTTCCTTAGGTACCAAGATCTAGAACTAGCCTAGATTTCCACCCTATTCTACTGCTTGGTTGACCAGCAACCCCATCCTATAGGGTAAACTTATTTGAAGAATGAAGAACATAATTTACGGCTCACCCCACACCCTCAGCTTCCTCATCAGAGAATAGCAGAGAGTAGGTCGCTGCACTTGTTTTTCAGCATCCTCTTCACTGATTGTTCATCTCCTATTGGGAGGTTGCCTCTGCCCCGATGGACCCCTGACTTCATTCAGCGGTTGTGAAGCCTCTCATCTCACACCATGAGCAGGTGATGCAGGGCAGAACCAGGAAAGAGGCTATCTGGGCTTTGGTTTCAACCTTTGTGTGCTGTGAGCTGGGCTCAGGCTTCACCCTTTGGAAAGATAACCACCATCTACTCCAATCCGGTAGATTATTGCAGCCTGGTTTCTCTGTTAAAATAAAGTTACTGTTGGGGTGCCTGGTTGGCTCAGTCGGTTGGGTGTCTGACTCTTGATTTCGGCTCAGGTCATGATCTCACAGTTCGTGAGATTGAGTCCCATGTCGGGCTCTGTGCTGGCAGTGCGGAGCCTGCTTGGAATTCTCTCTCTCCTCTCTCTACCCCTCCCCCACTCATTCTCTCTCTCTCTCTATCTCTCTCTCTCTCTCTCCCTCTCTCTCTGCCCCTCCCCTGCTCGTGTGCTCTTCTTCTCTCTCAAAAATAAATAAATAAACTTAAAAATATAATTAAAAAGTTAAAAAAAAATAAAGTTATTGTAGACCTGGTGGGGGGCAGGGGGAAGGCATCCTACTTCCCGTAAGATAAAGAGAACAGTCTCCAGCCTGTGTGCTCTAAGTCACCAGGCTTTTCTCAAGGCACTCTCCCTCCAAATCTCTGTCCTTCAAGTCTATGTGTCTTTCCATCCTTTGCTTGATTCTCCTGTCCACACACAGTTTTGTCTGCCTGAGGTGACCTCACTGTCCCCTAGCTAATGCCCACTCAGCCTTCAGAAGTCAGATCAAACTTCACTTCTTCAAGAAGACCTTCCCAAATCCCCTGCAATGGGTCCAGTTGCCCTGCCATGTTCTCTCATGCAAACTCCATGTCCCTTTAAAAGTACTTATCCAGAGAGTAATTAAGTAAATGGACAATTACGTGTTTAATGGCCACCGCTCCTCTAGATTCAAACTTGAGGAAAATAAGCTTGTTTCTCTTATCCTTGCTGGATTCCCAGGTCTCAAAATAGTGCATTGTATGGTTGAGGGAATGAATGAATGTTAAATACAGTTATCTCCTTGTACTCTCCTACTCAGGCTTCTATTGTGGGCGTCTCATACTCTGTCCATCCCACAAGAATCAGAGTTCTTTAGGGTTCTGTCCTCAATCCTTGTTTTTCCCTTTTTTCCTAGCCTTCCAGTGAGATTCCACGGCAGCAGTTACCATCCTTACATTCATCATTCTTACCAAGATCTCTGTAGAATTCCCTACCCTCAGAACCACTGCCTCCTGGACATCCTCATGTTGACTTCATACAGGCACCTACACTTCAATTTTGATGCAAGCCCTGTTGTAAAAGCCTCGTCTGGTTATTGCCATAATTTCACATTGCACTCCCTTCCCAGCCTTTCTCAACCACCAGCATCTCCTGAATGCAGACATCTCTTCTCGACCACTAGGCCTTAGCATGGCTGAGTTCAAACAAAGGAAGAGGAGTTGGGGGAAAGACGGAATGTAGGCTTTTCATGGGGGAGTAACATGAGGAAACTATTTCAGGCAGCTTCATTTCACTTACTCTGTAGTCATATTTCCACCAGTGATTCCGATGACAAATTATTCATGACGTAGCAAAATATTCATGACGTTTGTGGAAAATATTCAGAAGCTTTTGATTCAAGGGAAATTTAGTGCTTGGGAAAGATAGCAGAAGCAGAATGCAATTAAATCAGAGGAAAAGCAGAGTACTACAGAAAGGGGAAAAACTTAAGATGGAGAAAGGAACACTTACTAATAAGCAAGGATGGCTGTCAAACATCAAGAAAACGAGAAATGGAATCCTGGTAGAAAATACCTTTAAGTCAGCATGCTAGAACCAAGCTTTCAAAGCTAATTTGTTTCTAATTGGATAGACTCTATAAAGCACATAAGAGGAGAAACTAATTGGTGCAGCGGAAAGATCCTTGGAGTAGGAGTCTGAAGACAGACAGAGACTCAAGTCCCGCCTCTTCCACATGGTAAAACCTCAGTAGAATCGGAGACCAGGAGACCTGGCAGAAAGCTGAGAGGTCATCCCACCCACTCTGCGCCCTCGGAAAGCAAGGAAGTGGAGCCCACCTGTGGGGGCACCTCCGAAGCCACATTGCAGGAAGGGACAGAGAGATCAGTCCTGGCGCGCGGTACCCCACACCCGGCTGTCTCACTGGCTTCTTGCTCAAGACGTAGGAGATGCTATTTCTATACAAGCCTTTAAATATGCCATTTCAGTGGGAGTACAATTAGAAGGAGCAGCCACTGGCCGCCCTCATTTACGAAGCCACTCCGATCAAGTTAAAAATAGCAATCATCATCAAATTACACAAATTGACTTCCTCCACGTCTCCAGAGCTGCTGGAGAGCCTCGAAGAGACCTGAAACAGAGCCAGAAAACTGAGGCGCAAGTGGTGATGCACAAAGCTGTGAGGAATAGTTAGAAATGCTTGTTTTCTCCGGTGACGATATATTAAGCGTGCATTAAAGCACTCAGGTAGGGGCTGTGGTGATTCAGATAGACCTTGGTGAAGTCTCTCCATGAGCAAGATGAGGCAGCCAGGATAGTCCCTAAGGGGACTTACGCACTACGGCTGACGTAAGTTCTGGGCTCAATGGGGACCCAAGGAAGAAAAGGCAATATCTCCCATGGGAGATGCACTCATGACCATCATTGTTAGTCCAGAAATACGTGGAGAGGCTCTTTTAGAGTGAATACAGGCTGACTTATACTCAAAATGAGGCGAGAGAATGAACTTAGCTTGCAGCATCAAAAGAAGCAAATAAAACCAGGGAAAGCATCTCTGCATGGAAAGTTAATCCAAAAATTATTTGCTGTAAACGCTATGGACTCTTTTTTTCTCTCACACACAAAAGGATAGATTATCATTTGACTCGGACAGTTTAACTGTGCTAACTAAGGTTTTCAGGGCTAATTCAACTCATTTTATGAGTTATTTTTACAAAAACCCAATTACTTTAAAAATTGACTGCAAGCGTGCATACTTAAGCACTCCAAAAGCAGACAATTAGCGCTTATAAAACAGTGAATCATACTGCAAGGTGTCTCCTAAAGACTGACTGTTCTTTGTAGTTACTTTGGGGAAACTCTGATACTTACAAACTTGTAACTTGCAAGTTGTCAGGAATAGCAGCAAAACTATTTTTAGAGCAAAAACATGAGCCCTGGCCACCACCAGCAGAGGGCAGTAACAGTTACCTGTCCTCATTTTAGTCTGAATACAGTTTTGCCCCTGACATTAGCCATTAGTCTAATGTGTGTTTATTATATTCACATTTAGTATGTAGGTACTTTTGTGAACGTTCTTTATTCCATTATTTCCAATAAATGCAGAATAGAAATAGGGGCACCTGGGTGGCTCAGTCAGTTAAGCCGCGGACTTCGGTTCAGGTCATGATCTCACAGTTGGCGGGTTCGAGCCCCCCATCCGGCTCTGAGCTGACAGCTCAGAGCCTGGAGCCTGCTTTGGATCATGTGTCTCCCTCTCCCTCTACCCCACCCCGCCACTTGCGCTCTGTCTCTCTCTTTCTCAAAAATGAATAAACCATTAAAAAAAATTTTTTTTAATGCAGAATAGAAGTAGAAACAATAGAAAACATGGAAGAAAATCATGTGCAGAAGACATTACTCACGGGCCCATAGGAACAATTCAGTATCACAAAAAGAACATGTGGAAAGAATTACTCTAATCCATTGATAACATTTAGCAAACGATTAGGAAGAATAAACTACCCAATTGAAATTTTTACAAAAGGAGGGGAGGGCTTGGCAGGTGTAAGAAAAAAAGGCTAGTAGGTCGTGCAGCATTTCAACATGGTAAAAGGAGCAAGCCTCCAGGGCTTGCTGAGAAGGCCTGATGACAAGTGACAGATGCCCAGGCGTCTTTGGACATGCACACTGTGTAGGTCGGGGGTGCCGTGTCCACAGCAGATGGAGTAGCTGAGAATTTCTGCAAGAAGATTCCGTCCCACGCAGGGCTGTGGGGCTCAGTGAGGGGAACAAGAGCTGAATTCAGCTCCCTTTACCACCTCAGCTCCTGACCAACCTGCAAAAACAAATTGATTGCTGGGTAACTCCGGGGCATGTGCCAATCATCCTGGAGAGGGGCCGTGTGCCCAACAAATTTTCCGCACAGTTGAAACTGATCTGATTTGGAAATGGGTATCAAGTAGAAGTTACACTGCTGAAGGGGAGCAGAAGATGTCACCCCTACGTATGCCACTTCGGCATAAGGATTATTTGGAGCTGAAGGCACCCGAGAAACAGCGGGAGCAACAACGTTGCCCTGACCTCCCCTTTTCTTCCGGGAAGCAAGAGATAAAAACTCCCCTGCAAAAAATGTCCTCTCGGTATCAGGAGGAAAGAAACATTCTTATCACCAGAGAGGAGGCCGGGAAGATTCTGTACACACAGATCTTGTGAAATAAATTCTCCTCTTCCTTTGGCTTCCCCAGGTGACTTAATTACTTTTTCATAATTGTCTGCCTTTGTTCAGCTTGGTATAAAATAATTTACATTTTGCCACTTCTTTGAGTATTTGGGTTTTTGTCTGTACGTGGAGGCTTCCATGTACATGTAAAAATAAATGCATGCGCTTTTCTCCTGTTCATCTGTCTTATGTCTGGAGACCCCAGAAGGGGAGAGGTTAAGTTTTGCCTCCCTTACATTAGCAACGAGGAAAAGACCCTATCTGATTTTAAAGGTCTTAGAAGAATGGTTTGTTCACCTATGGGATGACAACACATTGGAGGACCATAGCCATAAACTTCTCCTAGCCATTAGAACCTACATGGGGGGAAAAAAAGCCTTATTAACAGCCTTTTATGACCTGGTTGGTTGTATGCATATATGGTCACCAATATTCTCTCCTTGGATGCCTACACTCGCTGCTTCTCCCATTCAAGTGCGATCTATTTCCTCTCGCTTTGAATCTGGACTGACCTTGCACCTTATTTCACTTGTTTTCATTTCTGTCCATGTCGGAATGCAACAGAAATGACATTCTGGGT
The DNA here is from genome assembly GCF_023721935.1 of Panthera uncia. Classification (NCBI taxonomy): domain Eukaryota; kingdom Metazoa; phylum Chordata; class Mammalia; order Carnivora; family Felidae; genus Panthera; species Panthera uncia. The sequence continues at coordinate 175,438,654 of NC_064811.1, forward strand.
CTTCTGAGCCCAGGATTTAAGAGATTGGCAGCCTCAGCTCGCTCCCTCTCTCTCAGGAGCCAGCTGCCATGTGAAAAGCCCAACTACACGGAGATCGACGTGCTGTGAAGCAGCCGGAGCCAGCAGTGTGGACAGATCATAGGGAGGAGAGCCAAGACACCTGGCTGGTGCCCCCAGCCCGTCAGCCAACGGAATGCAGACACACAACCAGCTCCAGGTATGACCAGCAGGAAACCCACCAGGTAACCCGCAGAATCATGAAATTATAAGAAACTGCTTTTGTTTTAAGCCTGGAAGTTTTGGGGTCGCTCATTTTGCATTTCTGTAATGACAAATGTGAAAACAAAACCAAAAACAGATGCCTATATGAGATTTCCTGGGAAGGTCAGCAAAAAACCCAAAGGGGAGGTAACAAAGGTAAGAAGAAAAATTTCGAGTCGAACTTTTGAAAACGGAGCGGGCTATGTTGTCACTGGAGAGACAAGACAGATGACCATGGCTGTGGGCTGTTGGAAGGGATTCCTCTCGGGTATAGGACAGTGGCATAGATCAGTGGTTTTCAATCTACTTCAGTCATGGAACTCCAATAGACACAATTGACAAAATACTATTTTATTAGTAAATTCTTTTTAAGTTTAAAGCATCCCTTTCACTTGTTAAAAGCGCCATCGATGAGATCAATACATGAATTTTAATGAAAACAAATTGTAATGGCATCTATACTTATAACCTCAATACCCACTTCATTTTTTTTCCTTTTTAAAAAAAATTTTTTTTAACATTTTATTTATTTTTGAGAGACAGAGAAGACAGAGCATGGGCAGGGGAGGGGCAGAGAGAGAGGGAGACACAGAATCCGAAGCAGGCTCCGGGCTCCGAGCTGTCAGCACAGAGCCTGACGCGGGGCTCAAACTCACAAACTGTGAGATCATGACCTGAACTGAAGTCAGACGCTTAACCAACTGAGCCACCCAGATGCCCCTTTCCTTTTTTTTTTTTTTTTAATATGAAATGTATTGTCAAATTGGTTTCCGTACAACACCCAGTGCTCATCCCAACAGGTGCCCTCCTCAATGCCCATCACCCACTTTCCCCTCCCCCCACCCCATCAACCCTCAGTTTATTCTCAGTATCCACTTTATTTCTATATGTTACTTTGAATGCGCCATATCCTGAAAATTCTAATTAACCTAGAAGTACGCGGAGAGGAACTCAAGTTCAGGGATTTTGCCCCAAAGTAAAGGAAAACATCCCCAAACATCCCAGGACATGGTAGCTGCTCAATTAATGCTTCCTAAGTGTGTAAAAAAGGAGGAGGCTTTAGGAATAGAGTTCCTGGTCAGGTGCCTTTTTCCCAAAATGATCATTTTCATGGCAGATAGCAGTGATGAAGATCTCTCCAGTGGACGTGGTCCCAATCCGATTCTCTTCACTCATTTGCTTAGTTCTAGAACCATCTAAGGGAGCAGGCCCCTCTTTTTTTTTTTTAAATCTATTTGAGGTGTAAGGAACTCTCAGCCTCCCTTCTCTGCTTCTTTACCAGGAAGGTCGGCTTCCGGGCAGTGGAGACCAGCACCTTAATCAGCCTGTTGTTCCTCGTCTTGCTTGAACACAACCAATAGAGCTGTTTTTATTATCTTTGCCCTTTTTTCCACCCCCCGCAAACCGCACTTGACGCCTCTTCCCAAAAGAAATAACTTCATTCATTTCATTTTTACTAATTCGAATTGAATTTCATTCATTTTAAATTGTGGATGCTTGGGTGTTACACCCAAATCAGTGGCCTTACTTTATAGCCTCCTGTGCTAAGAATCTCTGAATAGTGATTTTTGTTTCACCGCAGCTGACAATACTAATTATTGGGTACCTGTTTTGTGGAAGGATGGAGCTGGTGTTCACAATCGGAGGCAGTGGATTCTTTCTGCGGTGCTTGGTCTCAGCCTTTGAGACAAGACGGATACAGAATCGCTTGGGGGTCACTGTAGCTGGCTTGGTATTTTTAGCTGAAGCTATTTTTACTGAGGATGCTCTATCAGCATCGGCAGATGTAGCGTCCTGTGATGTAAAATGGCTCCACCGATGAAACATATTTCTCCCCCTTCCCCTGCCACTTGCCGAGACTCGGGTGGCTGAAGGAGACACGGGGGAAGGGAGGAAGAAAATGCAAGAGACAGCAGCTGCAAATATAATGACCTCCAGCAGATTGCTAAGAGGAGGTCCTTCTGGGCCAAGTCGGAGTCTCCATGATCTTGGAGGAGGTTTCCTGGAATCTTTTGCTTTGTCAACCCATCTGCCCTCCCCACCGTCCTCCCCGGCACTGGGTGCATTATCTCTTTTAAATGCCGCTTATCACTTTGCATGGCAACTAAGAGTGTATGTGCTGCGTGCTCACATGTGCCCTGAGCTCCTCGAGGGCGGGACTCTGTCTGGGACCACCCGTGTCCCTAGCTTGGTGGGTATGAAAGAAATGCTGGCTGGAAGGATTCTCAATAGTGCCCTTTCGCTTGCCCTCAACCCACGGTTGGCAGCGTGAATCCCGTTTCAGATAGCACCTTAATATCAAAGCACTTGAAACTCGAAGCCAACAGTAGGGTCCTAAAATCTGCATAAATATTTATCCTGTGATTCATTAAGTGCTTGATCTTTTGAAGGTTTGCCCATTTCCTTGCTCACGTTTGGTCCTTGAAAACAAGTAGTTACATGCAATTATTGTTTGGTGGATAGAGTTTTAAAAAAGTAAATATACATATAGCCCCAGGCCTTCTGGCTTTAGAATATAAGCATGTGATCTTCGCACACCCCACTGGGGGGCCCTCTCTGAAGGCTCCTCACGGCCCCAACCCAGCTCCCTCTGGCAACGTCCACGGACACCTGTTCAGTCACACCCTTCCTTCTTCCTCTTCTCTTCTTCCTCCTCCCTTCAGAAGATCACATCCCCCTCCTTTTACTGCCTCAACTCTGCCAATTCTTTTTGTAAGACACTCCTTCCTCTAACTGTTCTTGTTACCTTGACTTATTCCACCCTGTCAGACAAGAGAACATCTATCGCCACCCTTTCCCCACTCCCTTTCTAAGGTAAGGGGGGAAAAAGCCTTAACTTAGAGATGAAGAGCGAAAAAATAGCAACTGTGTTAAAAAAAAATCCATGTGTTTTCACAAGCAATGATATGACAATAAATAGTGCCACTGATCTTTTTTTTAATGTTTATTTTTTTTTTTAATTTTGAGTTTTTGAGACAGAGAGAGACAGAGCATGAACGGGGGAGGGTCAGAGAGAGAGGGAGGCACAGAAGCAGAAGCAGGCTCCAGGCTCTGAGCTGTCAGCACAGAGCCGGATGTGGGGTTTGAACTCGCGGACCGCGAGATCATAACCTGAGCCAAAGTCGGTCGCTCAACCGACTGAGCCACCCAGGCGCCTCGATGTTTATTTGTTTTTTAAGAGAGAGACAGAACACAAGCAGGGGAGGGGCGGAGAGAGAGGGAGACACAGAATCAGAAGCAGGCTCCAGGCTCTGAGCTGTCAGCACAGAACCCGATGCGGGGCTCGGGCTCACAAACTGTGAGATCATGACTTGAGCTGAAGCCTGACGCTCAACCGACTGGGCCACCCAGACATCCCGGCCACTGATCTTTAAAACCCAGAAATGTCCTTCAGAATTAGCTCAGTCTTTATCCATCTCCTCAGCCTCGTGAGGGGAAAAGCGACTCCTTTTCAATTGCCAACAGAGTTTACACTTAAAAAAAAAATTACTCCGTAGTTTCTTTCATTTTCATATTTAAAAATTCCTGGTAACACAGTGGTATTTTTCTTAGTGCTTTTGTTTGTCAATAGCTAGCATTTTAACTACATGTAGATAGAGGGAAGACTGGTCTCAAAGACCAGCCTGCAAATTCTTAAAACATTGTTTCCATGGAGAACTGTGTCCTAAGGTCCAGAAAAACCGATTGAAAGCATACTTTCCCAACACGGTGTTTGCGATGTGGGTAACAGTCCATGGTGATTAGTCTTTGTATTCGGAAAAATCGGTTGTGCTGCTAATTCCTAACTTTCTTCTTGTGTGGCCATTTCATACGGGTAATTTACTCTATCTGGCTTAGCTTCCACTTTACTTGATAATCTTTTTTGAGATTTGAAACAATTTTTCTACATTCAGCGACCTAATCCCTCAGTGGCACACACATGCACAAAAATCATATCAAATAGTCAGGGACTTGGAATATTGAACCTTATTAGATATCCATTTTATTCTGCCATATGGTCACCCATTATTTAAAAAAGGGAAACCACAGACATAAAGCAAATTCCTTTCTATTCTACTACAGACTGGATTTTTGGTATTCATGGTTTCTGAGTAATGTGCCTATTTACATTAATTTACTTTATGCTTAATTTACATAATTATTATATAATTATTATATTAATGTGTGTATTTGTATCCATAATCATATATGTACTTGACTATATATCTTATTTTTATTTGTGGTTTTCTCTTCTGTGTTATAAAGGGTGAACTAAAAAATTACAGTTGAATAAAGATCTCATTTGTCATTGACAAAATAATTTATGAAATTGTATGCCACTCCGCTGAGAGGCTGGAGCAGGAGGGACAACCTAGTTGGTCCCACAAAGCCTGAGGTGGGTGCTTCTGGCCCAAATTCTAATGTGCTCAGCCAGAACGCAAATACTGGAAGGTGTTGTCCTGGAAGGTAAGCTGAGCTAAAAGCTGGGAAAGTAGGTCTAAGGCACATTGCCTGTGAAGAAGACCAGGAGAAAACCAGGAGCTGAGGTTCAGAGTTGGAAAGGAGAGGGTGAGGGGGCTCTGGGGAGGTAGGAATTCAGTTTCTGGAGATAAGCGTGCCAATGCCTGTATCCTGGGGCCATTTAAAGGGGCCAGAGACCTTGAGTTTTTCCTGAGAACTCAAATTTGGTTTAACATTTTAAAATTGACCAATGAAAGTAAATATATCAAGAGTCTAAGAGAAAATATATGATCATCTCAACAGATAGAAAAAAACATTGAGAAATCCATCCACCCATCCACCCATCCACGATAAAGTGTTCCAACAAACTCAGAAGGGCACTTCATCAACTAGATACAGTGTATGTATGAGAAACCTACATCTAACCTCTTAATGGTAAAGGACAAAACAGGAATGTATGTTTAACCACATGTATTCAGTACCCTACAGGAGGTTCTAGCCAGTGCAATAAGGACAAAAGAGATACAAAAGGTATTACGATTTGAAAGGAAGAAGTGAAATTATCTGTCAATTCACTAATGACATGCCTGTGTTGAAAATCCTAGGAAATCCACAAAAAATGTGTTTAGAACTAATATGTGCATTTAGTAAACTTGCAGGATACAAGATCAATATACAGAAAATCAGTTACATCCCCATACAGTAGCAACAAACAATTGGAGATTACAATTTTTTTTAATTGTTTATTTACGAAAAATTTTTAAAGACCACTTATAATACTAACAAAAATATGAAATATTTTGGGATTTATCTTTGAGAAGACATATAGGATCAGTTCATTGAAAATGTCAAGATATTGCTAAGAGAAAGTAAACATCTAGACAAATGGAGATATATACCATGTTCCTGGGTCAGGAGACTCAATAGCCTTGTCTATTGCGATAGTGGTGGATGTACAGTAATAGTTCAGAATGTCAGTTATCCTAAAATTGCTCCATAGATTCAATGCAGTCCCAGTGGACTTTTTTTGGTAGAAATTACTAAGCTGATGATATAGTTTATAAGGAAATACAAAATATGTAGACAATTAAAAAAAAACTTTGGAAAGGAACAAAGTTGGGTGACTTATACTATTTGACTTCAAGGCATATTGTAAAGCTAGAGCAATCAATACAGAACAGTCCATAACAATAAACGAACTGATCAATGGAGAAGAATAGAAATAGATCCACACACATATGGTCATTTGTTTTCTTCAAATTTTCAAATGGAAAGGGCAATTCAGTGGAGACAGAATAGTCTTTACAACCAATGGTGCTAGATAATGGTGCTTCATATATCCATATGAAAGAAAAATTAACCTTGATATGTATCTTTCTCTCTATATATATAAAATATATAAATTAATTCAAAATTGATAAATCTAAATATCATGTAATATAAAATGATAACTGTAAAACTCCTAGAAGAAATAACAGAGGAGAAAATATTTGTGACCATGGATTAGGCAAATGAAAAATTGATAAAGTGCACATCATCAAAAATGATTTCTACTCTTAAGAAAGTTAAGATAATGAAAAGATGAACCATAGCATCCAGAATATGTGGCGAATCTCAAAACCACAATTATAAGAAAAATAACCCAATTTAAAATTGGGCAAAAGATTTGAATGGACCAAAGAAGTCATATGAGTGGCAGGTTTATGCATGAAATGATACCCCGTAGAATCAGTCACTAGGAAAATGCAAAATAAAGCTGCACACCCTTATCAGAATGTCCAATGTTTAAAAGTCTGGGAGTTGATGAAGATACAGAGGACTGGAACTCTCATTCACTGCCATTGGGAAGGTAAATGTTACACTCAATTTGGAAATACATTTTGACAGGTTTTTTTTAAGTTTTTATTTTAAGAGAGAGAGAGAGAGAGAGCGCGTGCGCACAGGTGGGGGAGGGGCGGCGAGGGCAGGAGAGAGAGAATCCCGAGCAGTCTCTGTGCTGTCAGTGCAGAGTCCCATGCAGGGCTCGAACTCGCAAACTGTAAGATCATGACCTGAGCTAAAGTCGGCTGACAGTTTCTTAAAAAGATGAAAATACACCTACCATATGATCTAGCCATTCTATTTCTTGTTATTTATTTAAGAGGAATGAAAGCATATGTCCAGACAAAGATTTGGACACATATGTACATTTCAGTGTTTTAGGTAACAAGCAAAAACTGGAAACAAGCCGGATGTTCATCACGAGAGGAAGGGACAAGCAGCTGACAGCATGTCCACATAATAGAACAGTGCTCCGCAGAGACCTGAGACACACTATTGCTACGTGCAACAACATGGCTGGATCCCCGAATGAACACACCGAGTAAAAGAAGTTGGACACACACACAGGAAGAGCACTTCACGTGTAGATTTCATTTGCCTAAAATGGTAGAGACTGCAAATTAATCTCTAATGACAGCAAGCAGATCAGCGATTGCCTGGTGTGAGGGGAAGGGCTGGGGCGGAGCGGGGTTGGGGGGGAGGCATGAGAAAACATTTGGAGGTGATGATTATGTTCCCTAGCTTGATGGTGGTGATAGCTTCATGAGTGTTCACCTGTGGCAAAATTTATGAAATTTTGTAATTTAAAATTTGTTTTAATGTTTATTTTTCAGAGACAGAGATAGAGACAGAGTGTGAGCTGGGGAGGGACAGGGGGAGGGGGAGGCACAGAATCCAAAGCAGGCTCCAGGCTCTGAGTTGTCAGCACAGAGCCGGACGCGGGGCTCGAAATCATGGACCACGAGATCATGACCTGAGTCGAAGTGGGACACTTAACTGACTGAGCCACCCAGGCGCCCCTGAAATTCTATAAATGCATGCCAGTTTGTGTATCAATAAAAAGGTTTATGTCACATGGAAAAATCTCCAAAATATGTTTTTATGTGAAAGAATTGGAAGGTTTATAGGAGTATGTATACTTCATTAGTACAGGCTTGTTCTCCTATTGTTAAGATAGATGATAGATAGATAGATGATAGATAGATACATAGATACACAGATAGGTAGATAGATAAATGATAGATAGTCAGTCTGGTCATTGAATGTAATTTCTGGAGAATTCACAAGACACTGCCAACAGTAGTTCTTTCTGAGTAAAGAGCACTGAGGTTTTGGGGGGGGGGGTGTTGGTACAGAGGACAAAGATTTCTTCATTCTGTACTGTTCTTTACCATTTGAAGGTTTTATGTGGTTTATATATTACCTTTATTTTAAAAATTCTTTTTCATCAGAAAAAAGATCTGGAAAGAATTGGGCAAAAAAAGAAATATTTCAAGAGTAATTTCTGCCCTAAAGGTAAATGGAAGAGTGGTTAGCATTTAATATCTATATAGATATCTGTAAAGCCTGATAATCCTACACCTTCTGAAATCCAAATTTGTGTGTTGCTAAATTGCAAGAAATTTTAAACATTTGTAAAAGCTGCTGCACATAGCTCGTGGTGGAGACTGCTTTTTGTCCCCTAATGGTTGTTCTCCCATTGTGGCACAGCGATGGAATTTTAACAGCTCAGAATAATAGATAACTGCCTTTCCCAGCTTCGACTCCTGCCCTGCCAGCCTCTGTCCCTCTTCCCCCAGCCCACCCCCACCCCGTCACTATCTTCCCATCCACTCCTTCTCTTCCTTCCCCACGGAGACCTCACGGTAGTCAGATGTTGTGCATGATAGCTGAAGGCTCCCAGGATGAATGTCCCAAGAGATACTGGCAAAAGTCTCATTTCTGTTTCTTCCTACCTGGGAGATCACACGGCATCACTTTTGCCACTTTCTAAAGGCCTGGGCAGGTTCAAGGAGAGGGGCTGTATCTCTGCCAGTTTCTGTTGGTTTTTTTAAAAATATTTTTTAAGTTTATTTATTTTGAGAGAGAGAGAGAAGAGAGCACAGGCGGGGGAGGAACAGACAGAGGGAGAGACAGAGAGAATCCCAAATAGGCCCTGCACTGTCAGCACAGAGTCCTATGAGGGGCTCAAACTCACAAAACGTGAGGTCATGACCTCAGCTGTAATCAAGAGTTGGACGCTTAACCGATTGAACCACCCAGGGCCCCTCTATGCCAGTTCTTGATGGGAGTGTCTGGGGATTTGTGGGTATGTCTTAGAACCATCACAGAGACCCTTTGTCTAAAGGGAGTGCATACCCCTTTTCTCTTCCTTATCCTTCCCTCCATCCTGCTACCTGCAATGTGGCTTTTACCATCCTGGACTGTGAGGTGAGGCCAGCACCCACAGAGCAACAAGATGGAGGGAATCTGGGTCACTGTGAACCATCACGCCGGCCCTTTACCGCCTACTTGGACTCCTACTTCTATTTTGTTTCAGAAAATGTTATTCTGAGTTTTCCATCACTCACAGCCAAATCTAACCCGTGATGATTAGCAAGGTCAGCAGGACTAGACAACGAAAACCTTAAAAAGATCAGGGAGTAAGAGCAATCCTATAAAAACGCAGGAAAAATAACATTCCACTAGCCTACCACCCTTGAAAACCGAAGTTATTGTTATGGCTTTGTAGGGGGACATCTCATATTCTACTTTCTGTAGGTAGTCAAGGGGTCAGCCCTACAGAACCAGAGTGATGGATGTGAATTGCAGTGCACGTGGTAGGTGTGTGTGGGGGGGTCTGTCTACCTTGACCGGGGTGAAGCTGGGTGCCTGGTACACGAGCCTCCTCTGGGTTATCTCCTTAGATCCTTTGATGTAAACTCTCACAGATTCTCAAGTCAGAATACTTCCAGGGGCGCCTGGGTGGCTCAGTCTGTTAAGCGTCTGACTCCGTCACGGGTCATGATCTCGTGGTTTGTGAGTTCGAGTCCCACGTCAGGGTCTGTGCTGACAGCTCGGAGCCTGGAGCCTGCTTCAGATTCTGTCTCTCTCTTTCCCTTCCCCACTTGCACTCTCTCTCTCACTTTCTCTCTCAAAAATAAACATTAAAAATTAAAAAAAAAAAAAAAAAAAAGAATACTTCCAGTGAAGCCAGCAATCACCTCTTAATCCAAAGCAGTGTTTAGCATCTGTGAATGAGATTTGGGGCAGATTCCAAGGGCTGCTTAAAGTTAAGGAATTATTGAAGGGAGGGAATTGTATGATGAGTAGCTACATACAATACTTATATGAGTAACACAGTATAACCCACTCCCACCAGGATTACATTTTCCTACACAAAATATTCCTGCAGTCACTTTTTTTTTTTTTTTTTGAGAAGAACTTTTCAGAGCCCGTCTATCCTCTGACGGTTTATCATTTGGGGTTTTCCCGTGTCTTATATCCTTTTGGGTGATTTTTTTCGGAATCAAGGTGTCTGGTAGAATTAATTCTGATGCATTTTAATGCCACTCTTCATTGTTAGTCATTCTCAGAAAATTATAAATATTTCATGTTGGGTATTGCCAAATGTTACGCATCATGGTTCTACATGAATAATCTCTTGCTGATAATTGCTAGTGAGGCTTATGGTCTTCCGACTTGCTAGAGTTCATGGAGATTTATTGACTTAGAGCTAATTAAATTGCTGCCTGCTGCTTTTGAAATTCTGCCACAGAAACATGCCTGTCATTAGCACAGCCTTTGTGCAGGAAGCCTGAGTTGGATTGAGACACAGACATTTTTCCTAAGTGCTTGCTGGGGCTGGGGTGGGGAAATGGGATGGCTTCACAGGGACTGAGGTTGTATAAAAAATGTAACCACGGGCACCGTTTTGCTGTTTCGTGTTTGTGTGTTTACTTTTGGTTTTCTGAGATTTTCGAAATGTATGCTTAAACTTGCTACATTTCCTTTCCAGAATTTCTCTACAAATGGGAATTCTGTTTGCTGGCCAGCCATCCTGATTTCTTTTGATGTATAACTTTTAGGAGCATTTTTATTTTTAAAATGTTTTCCAAGTTTATGTATTTCGAGAGAGACAGAGACAGCAGGGAGAGAGAGAGGAGGGAGGGAGAGAGAGAATCCCAAGCAGGCTCCACGCTGCCAAGCACAGAGCCTGATGAGGGGCTTGAACTCACGAACCGTGAGATCGTAACCTGAGCTGAAACCAAGAGTCGGATGCTTAACTGACTGGGCCACCCAGGTGCCCCTTATGAAAAAAATTTAAAACCAATATATTTTGCTGCAAGATTGTGAATCCATGAATAACTTGGGATAATTAGAGAATTTGCAAATACATGAATAATTTGTGAATATCTGAATAATTTGGGATAAAACAAAATACATAGGTTTTTGATTTAGGATATGACTGAAGAAGCTTTCGGAGTAGAACTAACCATCCTTCATGGCCACATTAGACCTATGATGTCCCTTCACATCAAATCTGTCGGAGGAGAACTGATCAAGAAGCCCAGTTGTGGCCTGGAACACGACCACCTTCTACCACTGCCCAGTTATGTGGCCGCTTTGTCGGTTGTATGTCATTTCATGTCCCCTGCCTCAGTTTCCTCCTCCAGGAAATAGTGATCGCAATCGTACTATCCCATAAGGTGGTTGTGAAGATTAAGAGACCACCTGTTCACAGGCTTTAAGATGGTCAGCAAATGTTAGTTGGTACTATTTTTATTTTCATTGTTATAATTCTAGTAATAAGACTCACGTATATGCTGAACTTGGGCGTTTAAGAAGTTTTCCACCTGCCGTTTCATTTGACCTCAACCGCAGGGAACTCAGTTTTGTATTACTTTTATGATTCTGTTTTAGAAACGAGATCTAGATTAAAAGGTTAAGATTAAAAACGTTAAGAATTTTTTTGAGAGTCTAACAACTACTAAGTGGTAAAACTCACATCGAGCTCTGCTCACTCCAATCTTCCCCAGTTATTTACTACATGGCTGTGTTTTTCTCATAGTATCATTGAATTTAGAACTGGAGGAGGTGCCAGAAAACATTTATTCAGACTCCCTGATTGTAGAGGTGGGGAAAATGAGGCTCCCCCAAAAGTGAAGATTTGCCCAAGATCACATACTTTGGAGAAGACCCAGATTTCTTGATTATCATCTAAAAAGCCTTTTGCCACAACCCTTATCAGGCAATAGAAATTCCAGTAAAGCGCTGAGGACGCGGTGATAACATTCCCACATGAAGAGTAAGGTTTCCCTTCAGCAGTTTGAGAATTTTCGTTATCATTACCGTTCTGCAAGCTCACTGTTGTGAGGCAACGGGCAAATTACAAGGCAAATAACATCCTTCCCATCGATGAGTTCTGGTCATACCCAGAGGATCCCTTTAACTTCTGCTTTGTAGCACTTTGGTTTTGTCTCCTAGTAATTTCTCCCTTTTCCATGGGGAACGAAGGATCCCACGGTGGCTGCCCTGCCTCACTGTCATTACGCTCGTGTTTAGCGTTTCCGTGGACTGTGAGGTGTGACCACAACGCAATAAGGCTAATCTTCACATGCAGCTTCTGGAAAGCAAAGAGGAATCAGGATGTCGGGTAGCACACGTCATCTTGCAGCCTCGGTGGGACAAGTGCATGCAGTTTAGTGGTGGCAACTTTGTTACACATGTTACAACAAAGGAGAAATGTCATATTTTGTGTGAAGTCAGCTCTCCAAGCCTGGCCCTGTGTTAATGGGAACGAGAGGGAGGAGGTAATTTCAAGATAGGAAATCTGTCTATTGCGATGGCTGAAGGGGTGATAGAACGACTCACCGGAAAGATTTCTGGGAAGGGCTTTCTCTCCCAAGTCCTTACCAGACCACTCTCTCCTCTGATGCAGGGAACCTGCATATTCTATTTGATTCTTGTCCTTCTCCATATCCTACCTGATTCTTTTACAGTGCTGGTCACAATTTTAAATTACTTGTTTATTGTTGCAATAAATATTCTCTCCTTCCAGCTCGATTTTAAGATGCATGAAACTAGCTGACATTCAACTCGTAAATTCAGTGCCCAGAAGATGCTTTGTAAACACGTGCTGAATGGATGTATTTGGTTTGGCCAATTAGATTGGATAACCGAGATCCTTGCTAAGGGTTAAAGTGAACTAGCACATTTCAGGAAAACAATTTAAGATGGTATCAGGGCGCGACCACAAAATAGCAACCGATGGTTTTAAACCAGCAAATCTGTGAATGAACATTTGTCCTAGTAGGTGCCGTTTCAATGTCAGAGGTAGCCTAACCTTTGAAAGCAAAGTAAAATTGGCATAAAGCCACTCCACGTGCTGTGATTTTCTGAGTCCCTCCAACTCTCTTGGGGTTTGGGCAGAGGACCCTGGTTCTTGGTCACCTCTGGATCACCTTCCGTTTTTGCTGAGTCGTTTAGCTCGTGGGGATCTGTACGGCAAGTACTCTCCTTTCCTTTGTCCTCCGCTGCCACAAACACACAATGCTCTACTCTCCTCCAACGTCAAATTCCTGCTCGATCCTTCTTTAGCAGCTCAGCAGTTTCCGGCCAAGCTGTGTCTTAGAAATTTTACCATAAATCCTAAGCTACTTTTCAAGGTATTTTCACAGGCAAAAATAGTTCTATCCCTAAGAGCCATTCTGGGGCTGTTAAAATAATTTGTTGTCTCACCTTGCTGCATTGAAGTTCATGTGGTTATGAGCAACAGAATCTAAATGAAACTAAGAAAAGCAGGTTAAGGAATTTTTGTAAGGGTGGTGTGGTTTCTAACGGAGCTGAACTGAATAACCAGGACTTGGGAAGTTGTCTCATAATAAAAACAAGTAGTTTCTAGGGCTCCTGGGTGTCTCAGTCGGTTAAGTGCCTGACTCTTGGTTTTGGCTCAGGTCGTGATCTCATGGTTTGTGGGTTCGAGTCCTGCATCAGGCTCTGGGCTGACAGCACAGAGCCTACTTCAGATTCTCGGTCTCCTCTCTCTCTCTGCCCCTTCCCTGCTCTCTCTCTCAAAATAAATAAACATTAAAAAAATGAAAAATAAAAACAAGTCGTTTCTGAGGATCATAGACAATTCCCACAGAAGGGGAAATCTACGAGCTGATCAGACACCCCCAGAAATGTCTGTGATGTGACCTGCTGAGTGTACAAGATCTCTGCCCATTTCGGCGGGGGGGGGGGGGTCCCTGATTATAGAACACTTCACAGTATGCACGTAACTTTTACATATAACCATTTTCAGATTTTTAAAAAGCATAATCATTGTGTCACTTGGTAAAAAAAAAAAAAAGAAATGAAGAAAGAAAGAAAGAAAGAAAGAACTTTACTATTCAAGTGAGACGTGGATGAGAAAAAAAAATTCCCTTTTATTTATTTTAGAGAGAGAGAGTGCACGAGCAGGTGCGTGCACAAGCAGGGGAGAGGAGCAGAGGGAGAGAGAGAAAGAGGGAGAGAGAGAATCCTAACGGGTCCATGCTCAGCATCGAGCCTGATGTGGGGCTCACTCCCATGAGCCTGGGATCATGACCTGAGCTGAAATCAAGAGTTGGATGCTCAACTGACTGAGCCACCGAGGCGCCCCCAAATAATTCACCTTTCAAACTAATAATGCCAGAAATTATATTGACCTTTGAAGCGACCATCTTAAAAGCCCAATATTTATTCTGTGCTGCTATTCTTCGCATTTGTGTGTGTGTGTGTGTGACACTACATGCCCCTGTGAGACATGTAATAGATATTTCACTCCTACAAAACTTGAGATATAGTGTGGAGACGCTGACAACGTGACTCCAGCTTTGGCCCCCCTGCTTGGTCTCCCCTCTGGCCCACGCATGGTGCCACTTGAGCTAACTAGCCGAGATCCTCGAGAGCACAGGTGGCTTTTCTTTCTCTCCTGTTTTCTTAATAGGCTTTAATTCTTGAAAATGGCATCAAACGTGGCTTTGGGATAGGTGCCCGCCGTGCCAATACAGCTGAACTGTGGCAGCCATCAGTGCCAGCCCATCACCAGTAGCATCATGCGCTCAGGACTCGCATGGTGTCAGTGCCTCTGGGGACAGGGAAGAGGCGCACCAGCACAGAGCCACAGCAGCCGGTCACCTTGCACGGAGTGTGGGGCTTGACGACCTTGTTCGCCCAGCAGCCTCACCCACACAAGGACGACGGAGGGCTTGGCCAGGGAAATGGCCCCAAGGATGGCAGCGGCTACCTCCCCAGAGCTCTTAACACCCAGACCCACGTGTCCGTCTTAAGCTCTGACGGCAACAGTTGCCTTGAACCTGGTCCCCTGGACGGCGCGGGTCTGCTTTTACGCGGACATAATCTTCAAAACCTCATCCTTGAGGGAGGCCCCCAGGAAAACTCAACGATTTCAGATTCCCTGTTGGGCCGGGAGAAGAGAGAGATCTCTCATCCGGGGACCCGATCGTGTTCCGGACCCGGTGGCCCAGCCTGGTGAAGGGGATCCACTCCTCGTCCTCAGCCTTGTCTCCTCCCCGGCTGGGGAGGCTGCTGCCCAAGGCTGCGCCAGAAGCCAGTGGCCGCCCATTCAGGCCCTGCCCTGCTCCGGTGTCACATGCCATCCGGGGTTTTCGCAGAGAAGAAGCCAGGTGCAATGCTTTAGGTAACTCCCACGTGACCTCCCCGCCAAGCCCCTGGCTCCATAAGAGCGTGGGCCGGGCCCCGGCAGGGGGAGCTTAGCTGGGGAGACATGGCTGCCTTCTGTCTGCATCTTCCACCGGGGGCTCTCCCTGCTGGTAAGTGACCCTGAATAACTGTAGACGCGTCAGAGTGGATTGCTTCCTGTTTGGGTCTCAAAGTGCTTTCTCAGTCTGGAGGATACGTTTGCTCACCTTCCTCCACCTTCTAACTCTTGGCTTAGCCAGCAGGGTGCCGCAGACCAAACGAGCATGGGTAAGGGGGCCGAGCTGGGGAAGAGCCTGTGGTCCCCGCCAGGGGAGAGCCCCTTTTCCAGGCCCCGGGGGAGCTCCTGTGGTCCATGCAATTGGGGGAGCTACTGAGCCGCTTGAAGCAAACAGGTCGAGAAGGGCCGGCACCTTGGGTGTCCCGACTATGGGATCCTGGGGGAGACGGTGTTAAGTGGGTCCCAGATGTCAAAAATGGTCGCAGTCACTGTTCAACTTGACTTTCAGAAAAGAGTGTGTATTATAGGCATGGTAAAGCATCTGTAAGCACTTAACTAATTTGATTGAGTGGATGAATGCCAGCATTAAGATCACCTGGCCTGACGAAGGGAGATGTTCCCCCCCCCTCCCCCGCCCTCTGCAGGGCTGGACCTCTCTGGAAGAACTACAAGAAACCGTATGTGGGAATGAAACGTCATCCCTCTACCCAGTGTTGTAGAGGCCCAGACACAATTATTTCCCTCTGGTATGAAAGGTCGTATCTCGCAGTCAGCCCTGGGGACACGGTATGGGATTGGAGTATCTATCCTTGCCCCTGTGGTTAATTGGGCCATTGCTACAGTAGCCACTACGATGGCTGATGTAAGTAAGACCAAAGGAATTGTCATGGGGGAAAGAGATGGGTTGAAAAACAGGGACGAACCAAGGATCCTGCTGACGATAAAATGGTGGAAAAGGGGCCCACCAAGGTCTCTTGTAAACAACTGTGTCAAGTTCTAATATCCAGGACCACTCAAGAGAAAATACAAAAAGCCTGATTGTCTCGCTAAGTCTATGGAAGGCATTGCCTCAGGGAAAGCAGTGTGCTCCCTTGGAGGAAGGCTTAAGAAGCCAACTGTGCTACCAAGAGCCCCTCCACTGAAGAACTTTGGGGCTGGATACCCCTAACCCTAGAGACCAAGGGTTGGGCCGGTGTTGCCTTCTGGGGCATGCAGTTGGGGGCAACCAGAGGCTCCACGTGGAATTAACCACTTATTGGTTCCACAGCCTGTACTACTCTGGTAGACAATGGAGCTGAATGCATACTCCTCAAAATTTGGGGGAGAAATAAAAGCTGTTGATGGTTACGGGGGACAAAGTAGTGTTTGCCTACTGATTGGTAGGCTTCTTCCCTGTTTTCTAGTGCGTTATTTCCCTTTTTGAGTACATTTTGGGTGTAGATGTTCCCCAGGATCTGGATCTAACTGCAACAGCAGGTGAGTTCAAGTTGCATAACTTGTGATTTATCCGCCCTGTCTCAAGCGGCCACGTCATTATTACGGGCATACTTAAAACCATGAGGATGACTGATAAATACCTACAAGATCCAAGGGTTGGGTCAATCAGTAAAGCTCCTGGGCGTCAGCCTGGGGACGAACAAAGGGATGCTGGAGGGGGTTCCTGATAAAATGCAAACCTTCCCAATCCCTAAAATGGTAAAGGAATCACCGGCTTTGTTGGTTTATTGGGTTACTGGAGACCTTTTATTCCCCATCTAGAACACCTCTTAAAACCTTTATATGCCTTGGTTAAGAAGAAAAGCCAATGGGGGTGGGGTGAACAACAAGAGGCTTTCTTAAAGGCAAAAATGGTAGTAAAACGAGTATAGAGCTTGCAGGTATTAATGCCAGATGTGAGTTTTGAATGTAAGTTCATATCCAGAGGGTTTGGCCAGGCCTGTGGCAATGACAAAATGGGAAATTGTAATTATTTGCACAAGTTCAATAAGAATCTGTTCTCCTTTTTACATGACACCATTGGAACCATTGGTTATATTAGTAAGGCTTTGACTGGAATGTTATATTTGAGAGCAACCTGCCTAGACTCGGGTATGACCAGACAGCTCGAAGGGACTAAGGTTGACTTTATGGAGCCTAAGAAGCCCCTTGGAAAAAAAATGGGCCTGGTACCTTGCTCACAGGGTTCCTGGGAGCCTTACCAGGTGAATAAGTGAGGGTCACTTTCTGGCAGGCTCTGGAACCTCAGGAGACTTGGGGGATCTTGAAAAGGGAAGAAGCATTCCAAATCTATAGCTAGAGCAGGCAAGTCTGATGGAGAGTATTTGCCTTGGCGCTCAGCCTTGAAAGGCTGTTAAACGCTCACTCTGAAATTCCTTATTAAAAGTTCGAGTAAAGCAGATTTAAAAGCACCCAAAGGGTCAGTCAGTATTCTTGCTGCCCTTATGTAAATAGGCCAAGGTTGTTAAAACCGGACTTGTCGTTACAAACAACTTGGTCTTAATTTCACTACCTTTTCTAGAAATAGGGGTGACTTTAGAGGAGAAAAACAGAACTCTTTCAGTAACATACCTCTGTAGATGTCGGATTCTAGTTCTGACTGATCGTCTTCGAATGTTTATGGTTTGCCTCTAAAACCAGGCTGAATCCTGAATTCTGGTTTCCTTGCATATCCGGCGAAATTTCTACCTGATCGCTTGCACACTGTAGGCCTAACGGTGAAAGGCCATCTGCAGGACCACCTCCTGACCTGAGACCACTGTTTAACTGAACTGACCTAATTTACCTTGTCATGACATGGGGAACAGGTGCTGAGACTATCCACGAGCGTTCCAAAATAATGGTTCTGCGAAGGATGGGGCTTGACTTAGTACTAAGGAATGTCTGCAGTTGGATGCAAGACTGTTTCATTGCTCAAATCCTGCTCTGTGCTCCTTTTCGGCAGGAAGCGGCTAGATCTTTACCTCAAGACTGAGGACTGATGAAAAGCCAGGGGTGGTGTTGGCTCATGGGGCCCAAACAGCCACTGTGGTATCCCGATAAGCTTTGTCATTGCTGTTGCCTGTGAGACAGGTGCCTGATGGCCCGCAGCCTCACATTGCTGGTGTTAGTTTCTGTCGTGTCGGAAAACGTCTTCCTGTCATGGGGCCACCACTGACACAGAAGTTCACAATTGCTCCCACTGTTAAGTCTGGGGAAAGAACCCATTTTACCAAGTCACGGGGGAATCTCCCATTGCTCTTGACATTGCTGCTGTGGGGTAGGGATGCCACTCCCCTCCCGATACCTGCCTCTAGGGTCCTGACAGATCGGCATGCAGAGATGATAGGGTCCTAAAGATGTTGGGGGTGGAGGGTAGGCGCGCTGCCAACCGTGACTCCAGCTTCGGCTCCCCATCGTGTTCTCCCCTCTGGCGCACACACACGGCGCCACTTGAGATAACTAATGGAGATCCTCTGCTGCACAGATGGCACGACTGGAGATAACTGGCCCGTGGCTACAGCAGCGTGCCCCTCCCTCCCTAACAGCCGTGGGCCGAGGGCCAGGCGAGCTGGAGACTCGGCTGGGGGGAGGGACGCTGGAGAGCCAACTGGGGGGCAGAGCAAAGCTGGATCCCACCCGTCAGTTGCTGTGAATAACTCTGTCAACGGGTACGGAGTGGCTTGCTTCATTTTTGGGGTATTAAAGTGCCTTCTTGGGATTGAGGATACACTTCTGACCCTCTTCCACCTCTTCAAATAGAGTTATTTTGCCATTTCCTACGCGAGAGAACTGAGGCTTGGGCAAGTTAAGAACGTGAGGATTTTGCCTCTAGCAGATAGTGAAAATATTCACTTAACTTTCAGGCTTCAAGGACTATGATTGAAAAGTGTTCTCCTTGTAATATGGAGGGTGCATGTGGTATGCATATATGTATATCTATATACAGGCACACATTTTAGAGCATGAGTGGGGGAGGGGGGAGGGCAGAAGAGGAGGGGGAGAGGGAGAGAATCTTAAGTAGTCTCTACACTCCACCCGAAGCCTATCGCAGGGCTCCATCCCACGACCCTGGACTCACGACCTGAATCACACCGAGTTGAATGCTCGACCAACTGAGCTACCCAGGTGCCCCTGAAGGATATTTTTAACAAAGAAGTTCTTAAAAAACAAAAACAAAAACCACTATAGCCTTATCTAAGAGGATAGTTGGTTTTTTGTTTTTTTTTTTTTGTCCAAATGAAAGTAGTCTTTAAGAATACGGATCCTTTAAGAATACGGATTCTTTAAGAATCCTCAGAAGCTGAGGCTCCGGGTTTCATCCTTAGATGTGGCAGCACCACCTAGTGGTTAAAAAAAAAGCCCAGACCTAGTGAGTTGATTTTCTTCGTTGGACAACTATCCCCGCTTTGAATAGTAACCAAGATTAATATGGGGCTTCCAGTTAAAAAGACTAGGTTTGTTTGTCTCCTTGTGAAAAATTCAACAAATACTAAGTAGGCAGAGTACAAAAGAACCATGCATAAAAATAAATTCAAAACGGATGAAAGACATAAATGTGAGACAGGAAACCATCAAAATCCTACAGGAGAAAACAGGCAGCAACTTCTTTATAGGTCTCTGGAGGCAAGGGAAATAAAAGCGAAAAACGAACTCTTGGGACTTCATCAAGATGAATAGCTTCTGCACAGCAGAGGAAACAATCGACCAAACTAAAAGGTAATCGATAGAATGGAAGATATTTGCAAATGACATATTGGATAAAGGGTTAGTAGCCCAAATCTATAAAATAAATCCAGGAAACAATCCAGTGAATAAATGGGCCAACATGAATAGACATTTTTCCAAAGACGACCTCCAGATGGCAAACAGACACCTGTGAAAAGATGCTCAACATCACTCATCAGAGATCTACAAATCAAAACCACACACTGGCAACCAACCTCACCCTGGTCAGGGTGGCCAAAATTAGCAACTCGGGCAACAACGGTTGTTGGTGAGAATGTGGAGAAAAAGGAACCTCTTGCAAGGCCGGGATGCAAACTGGTACAGCCACTCTGGGCAACAGTGGAGGTTTCTTAAAAAATTAAAAATAGAACTCCCCTATGACCCAGCAATTGCACTACTAGGTATTAATCTATAGGATACAGGTGTGCTGTTTCAAAGGCACACGCTCACCCCAGTGTTTATAGCACGACTATTGACAGCAGCCAAAGTATGTAAAGAGCCCAAATGTCCATCAACTGACGAATGGATAAAGAAGATGTGGTGTATATATACAATGGAATATTACCCAGCCATCAAAAAGAATGAGATCTTGCCATTTGCAACTACGTGGATGGAACTGGAGGGTATTGTGCTAAGCGAAGTTAGAGAAAGAGAAATATCCTATGACTTCACTCATGTGAGGACTTTGAGACACAGAACAGATGAACATAAGGGAAGAGAAGCAAAAATAATATGAAAACAGGGAGGGGGACAAAGTGTAAGAGACTCTTAAATACAGAGAACAAACAGGGTTACTGGAGGGCTTGTGGGAGGGGGGGTGGGCTAAATGGCTAAGGGGCATTGAGGAGGGTACTTGTTGGAATGAGCGCTGGGTGTTCTATGTAGGGGATGAACCACTGGATTCTCCTGAAATCATCATTGCACTATATGCTAACTAACTTGGATGGAAGTTAAAAAAATAAATGAAAATTCCTCCTGCCACCCCAGACATCTGGTTTTGCCCATTTGACTCCATCATCGCCTCTGAATTTGGTAAACAAGTTGTTCTCTTAGGCTGCTATAGGTGAAGTCTTCGTGACTGGCCACTTGGGTTTGCCCTAAACTCAGAGGCATGAACCACCAGACATTCTCCAAAGAAGATAAATTACTAGCTTCTTGTCCTCATTATGTTTAATTCCTAACATTTATTTTATCAAAATGCCATCTAAGATTTATCCCCTAATGATGAAGTTTGAAGCACAGATAAATTTATGCATTTCTTTGCGTTAATGAGGTAAACAAATATTCTATGTGCTTATCGATGCAGTGAAGTTTATGAACTTTCTGATAACCTCTGAGTTAACCTCTCATCTAGGAGGTTGGCAGAACCATTGTAGGCTAACTAACAGTAGGCTTTTGTGCCTACGTGTACCTGTCTTCCTTAGTAATTACTGTAGTTGATAGAGAATTCTAGGCTTTTGCTCAGGTTGTTCCCCGTGTCGAGAGTTCACTCCACTTTACCCAATTAAACAGACATCTTTAAGACCGCCTAGAGTCCCTCGTTCCAGGAAGCTTGCACAACATCACCACCCGACACTCCTATGGATTTAACTGACCATCTTTAGAACTTAATGCCCCAGGTGTTTCTCCATTCATTTTTCCCACTGTAATGAGCTCACCTTGAGGGCATGGATTTGGTGTTAGTTTGTGGCCAAGCACCTGGTGGGACATACTAGATGTTCTTTGTGTTAATGAATAGAAGTCACAATTGCCCTGAAAGAACATTTACAGGTGGTTCTATAGCCAAG
The DNA here is from genome assembly GCF_023721935.1 of Panthera uncia. Taxonomy (NCBI): domain Eukaryota; kingdom Metazoa; phylum Chordata; class Mammalia; order Carnivora; family Felidae; genus Panthera; species Panthera uncia. The sequence continues at coordinate 175,460,353 of NC_064811.1, forward strand.
GTTCTCCTGGCTCTCAGTGATTTCTTAGATTGTGGGGGCAAGGACTGGCTTGAATTTAAGATGTGACAGATGTCAGAATGGACCATAGGAATAACAGTGTCAAATAGAGGCCAAAGGACAATGACATGGTAACAGACCATCGAAGGGGAATCTTCTGGTTAATTTCCTTAGCCTGAATGCAAGGTCTTGTGAATAGTACCAACGTAGGGAGAGGAGAGAATTGGGAATTCAGCCGGCTCCCAGAGATGCGGATGTCTTCAGGACCAAAAAACTTAAAAACTTCAATTTGACAACTCACTGCGATATTTCATACGTTACTATCGGCAGCAAAAAAGTCTCAACCAAATGGGGTATAAACTAGTAAGAGTTGAGGATGAAAATGTGCCACATCTTGTCTTTAAAGGGTATCATTTTAATAGACACTATGAAGCTTGAGATTTGGTATGTATTCCTCTATTCGTGTCAATTGTTACAAACTTCGGATCTTTGAAAGCTGATGGGGGGAATTTTTAGACTTATTAATTGAGACTTTGTGCTACAACTGAGGAAATGGTGGCAGATGGTGCTTCCTACTGTATTGTTTTTTCCAAGTTTCTACCAATTTAGTATGAAGAAACCTCTAGTAAGCCTCTTCTGTCTAAAAACATGTCCAAACAGCGAACAGAGCACTTGCAGGATTGGATAACTGGAATGATGGGGAAATTTTGCTTCTTTTTAAATGTCCATATCTTCTCTTAAAAATGTACGTTATGCTTGTAATCATATTAAAACAAACGACTAAACCTCTAAATCACTTTTCAGGGTTTGGGCAGCATTCCCCAGTGCATTTACAAGTCTGTCTATGGATGGGGCAGGGGTGGGAAGGAAGTCTGAACCAGACATTTACATGCAAATCCCCTTATTTCCTCTACTGCCCCTGCCCCTCCCCTACCCCCACCCCAGGACTATGTGGGAAAATAGGCTAGAAAGAGTTCTACAAGCTTATTTCAGCCTGAAGTTGATCTTCTGAACACTAGGTGACACTGGTGTGCCTCTACAAGGAAACCTTCATTTAGAAATTTTCAGTAATTAGAAACATTGGACAAATTGCCAAATTAACCCAAGGAGAAATGGAGTATACGTGTTTTCTTGACACATTTTTATGAGCAGGTCGGAAAATTTTATCTTGGTAAGACCGTCTGTTTTCAATTAGGAAAAGATAACATTCTTATTTCTGCTGGAACATCCCCATATCTAAACTCTACATTGATATATAAGATTATGAACATTGAGTTAACAACCACTCAAAATGTGCGTAGCGTATACATATTCATCTCCTTCCAAATTTTTGGGTGCCCCCATGCAGTAAAAAAGTCAAGACCTATCTTAGACTTAGCCTCCCCCACAGTGTAACTGAAAAACCTGTTTCCTTCCTGACTTTGGGTTATTTTGCACAACAGTCTTCCATTAATGTAACAGAAGATGGCACAAAACCCAGCTCCAGTTAGCTCGTGGGTTTCCCCAGCAGTGGAAACTGATGCCACCATTCTTGGACTCAGGGCCTTTTTTTGACCTTCCTAATGTGTTTTTTTTCCTCATTAAGACCTATACACTAATGTATTACTGATAAGTGCAAAAAGAATATGCATGTTTACTAACAGTAGAAGACCTAAATTGTGGTAGGTTCATGAAATGGAATACCATATAGCAAGGAAAGTGAACGAACTAGAATAATGATTGAAGTAAACTGGACACAGGGCGCCTGGGTGGTTCAGTCAGTTGAGCGTTGGGGCTCTTGATTTCAGCTCAGGTCACGATCTCATGGTTCGTGAAATTGAGCCCCGACTCGGGCTCTGTGCTGACAGTGCAGAGCCTGCCTGGGATTCTCTCTCTCCTGCCCTCTCTCCACTTCTCCCACCCAGGTTCCCCATCTTTAAAACATTTTTAATTTTAATTCCAGTATAATTAACATACAGTGTTATATTAGTTTTAGGTGTACAATATAGTGATTCAACAGTTCTATACATTATTCCATACTCATCATAAGTGTACTCTTAATCCCCTTCACCTGTTTTACCCAATGTCTCCTGTGCCCCACTCTGGTAACCATCAAATTGTTCTCTATATTTAAGAGTCTGTTTTTATTTTTTTTTATTTTTGAGAGTGAGAGAGACAGAGCACGAGCAAGAACTGGGGAAGAGACCGAGAGGGAGACACAGAATCAAAGCAGGCTCCAGGCTCTAAGCTATCAGCACAGAGCCCGATGCGGGGCTCAAATCCATGAACCGTGAGATTATGACCTGAGCCGAAGTCGGATGCTTAACCGACTGAGCCACCCAGGTGCCCCTAAGAGTCTGTTTTGTTTTGTTTTTGTTTTTTGGGTTTTTTGTTTTGTTTTGTTTTGTTTTTTTGCTTGTGTCTTTTTTCTTTGAGCAAAATCATGGTATTTGTCTCTTAGTTATTTCATTTAGCACTATATTCTTCCTATCCATCCAGATGACAAGATTTCATTCTTTTTTTATGACTAATATTCCATTGCGTGTGTGTGTGTGTGTGTGTGTACCACTTTATCCATTCATCTATCAACGAACACTTGGGCTGCTTCCATAAATTGCCTATTGAAATAATCCTGCAATATACAGAGAGATGCATGTAGCTCTTGAAATTGGTGTCTTTATATCCTTTTGGGTAAATAGTAGTGAAATTACTGAATAATAGTTCTCTTTTTAATTTTTTGAGGAATCTCCATACAGCAGCTGCACCAGTTTGCATTCCCACCAGCAGTTCACGGAGGTTCTTTTTTCTTCATACTTTTGTCAACACTTCTTTCTTACCTTTTTGATAGCAATTCTGATGGGTGTGAGGTGATATCTCCTTGTGGTTTGGATTTGCATTTCCCCTGATTAGTGATGGTGAGCATCTTTTCATGTATCTGTTGGCCATCTGGGTGTCTTTGGAGAAGTATCTGTTCATGTCTTATGCCCATTTTTAAATTGGACTGTTTGAATTTTTGGCGTGGAGTTATAAAAGTTCTTTATATGTTTTGGATACTAACGTTTTATGGGACCCGTCCTTTGCAAATATTTTCTCCCATTCAGAAGGTTGTCTTTTAGTCTTGTTGCTTGTTTCCTTTGCCGTGCAAAAGTTTTTGTTTTGATTTAGTTCCAATAGTTTATTTTTGCTTTTCTTTCCCTTAGGAGACAGAGCTAGAAGATCGTTGCTATGGCCAGTGTCAGAGAAACTACTGCCTGCTCTCTCTTCTAAGATTTTTATGGTTTCAGGTCTCACATTTATGGCTTTAATCCACTAGGAGTTAATTTTTGTGTATTTTGTATGAAAGTGGACCAGTTTCCTTCTTTTGCAAATAGCTGTCCAGTTTTTGCAACACCATTTGTTAAAGAGACTGTCCTCTTCTCATTGGATGTTCTTTCCTGCTTTGTCAACGATTAATTGAACATATAAGCATGGGTTTACTTCTGGGCTCTCAAATCTGTTCTATTGATTTATGCATCTATTTTTGTGCCAGTGCCAACTGCTTTGTAGTATAACTTGAAATCTGGGTTTATGGTGTGTCCAATTTTGTTCCTCTTTGAGATTGTTTTTTCTGTTTGGGGTCTTTTGTGGTTCCATGCAAATAGGAAATTAGGGTATTTTGGTTTTTTTGGTTTTGCTTTTTGTTTGTCTTAGGATGATTTTGTTTCAGCTCTGTGAAAAATGTTGGTATTTTGATAGAGATTGTGTTGAATCTATAGATTGTTTTATGTAGCATGGACATTTTAAAAATACTTGTTCTTCCAATCCATGAGCATGGTATATCTTTCCATTTGTTATCTACAAATTCCTTTCATCCATATTTTACTGTTTGCACAGTACAGCTGTTTCACCTCATTGGTTAAGTTTATTCCTGTTTATTCCTAGAGATTTTATTCTTTTTGATGCAGTTATAAATGGGACTGTTTTCTTAATATCTCGTTGCACTGCTTCATTACCAGTGTATAGAAATGCGAGAGGTTTCCATACATTGATTTTTGTAAACTTGCTGAATTTACTTATCAGTTCTAGTAGGTTTTTGGTAGAGTCTTCAGAGTTTTCTGTATGTAGTAGCAAAAGTTTTACTACTTCCTTACCAATTGGTATGCCTTTTATTTCTTGTCTGATTGACATGGCTAGGATTTTCAGTAATATGTTGAATAAAAATGTTGACCGTGGACATCCTTATCTTTTTCCTGATCTTAGGGGGAAAGTTCTCCATTTTTCTCCACTGTGTGTGATGTTAGCTATGGGTTTTTCATATATGGCTTTTATTATGTTTAGGTATGTTCCCTCTAGACCTACTTTGTTGAGGGTTTTTATCATGAATGGATGTTGTGCCTTGTCAAATGCTTTCTCTGCATCTATTAAAATGATCTTTCTTTTTTATCCTGTCTCTTGTTTATGTGATGTATCATGCTGATTGATTTGCGAATATTGAATCACCCTTGCATCCCAGGGATAAATCCCACTTGATCGTGGTGAAAGATTTTCTTTTTTTTTTTTTTTTGGTCATGTGTTGTTGGATTCGGTTTGCTAATACTCCTTTGGTAATTTTGGCATCTATGCTTATCAGAGATCTGGGCCTGAAGTTCTCCTTTTTTCTTTTGTAGTGTCTTATCTAGTTTTGGTAACAGGGTAATCCTGGCCTCATAGTATGAATATGGAAGCTTTATTTCCTCTATTTTTTTGAAATAGCTTCAGAAGAATAGGTATTAACTGTTTTTTAAGTGTTTGTTAGAGTTACCTGTGAAGTCATCTGGTCCTGGACTTCTGTTTGTTGGGAGTTTTCTGATTACTGATAAAAGTTCATTACTGGTAATTGAGCTTTTCAAATTTTCTATTTTTTTCCTGATTCAGTTTTGGGAGCTTTATATGTTTCTCAGAATTTATTCTCCTAACTTACCCAGTTTGTTAGCATGTAATTTCTCATAAGATTCTCTTATAACCCTTTGTCTTTCTGTGATGCTGGTTGTCATTTCTCCTCTTTCCTTTCTCATCTTGTTTGAGTTCTCTTTCTCTCTCTGTCTCTATCTCTATCTCTCAATGAGTCTGGCTAAAGTTTTATCTATTTTCTTATATTTTCAAAGAACCAACTCCTGGTTTCATTCTTCTGTTGGGATTTTTCGTTGCCATATCATGTATTTCTGCTCTAATCACTATCATTTCCTTCCTTGTACTGGTTTTGGGTTTTATTTGTTCTTTTTCCAGCTCCTTTAAGGTGTAAGGTTAGGTTGTTTATTCGAGATTTTTCTTGCTTCTTGAGGCAGACCTGTATTGCTATAAACTTCCCTTTGATTTATTTTTTTAAAAGGTTTATTTTTGAGAGAGAGCGAATGGGGGAGGGGCACAGAGAGACGGGGAGAGAGCATCCCAAGCAGGCTCTACACTGTCAGCGCAAAGCCCAATATGAGGCTCAAACTCATGAACCATGAGATCATGACCTGAGCTGAAATCAAGAGTCAAACGCCTAACCAACTGAGCCACCCAGGTGCCCCTAAACGTCCCTTTTTAGAACAGCTTTTGCTATACCCCAAAGATTTAGGGCTATTATGTTTTCATTTTCATCTGTCTACATGTATTTTTTATTTCTTTTTTGATTCCTTGGTTGCCCCAGTCATTGTTTAGTGGCATATTATTTAACCTCCATATACTTGTGTTTTTTTCTAGATTTTTTTTCCTTGGGGTTAATTTCTACATTCATAGCATGGTCGAAATAAAGGCTTGGTAGGATATCAAACTTTTTGAATTAGTTGACACTTCTTTTGTAGTCTAACATGTGATCTGTTCTGGAGAATGTTCCATGTACACTTGAAAAGAATGTGTATTCTGTTGTTTTAGGGTGGAATGTTCTGAATATATCAGATCCATCTGGTGCAATGTTCATTCAAAGCCACTGCTTCCTTGTTGATTTTCTATTTGGGTAATCTATCCATTGATGTAAGTGGTGTGTTAAAGTCCCCTTCTCTTATTGTATTACTATTGATTATTTTATGTTTGTTATTAGCAGCTTTGTTTTGGGTACTCTCATGTTGGGTACATAAATACTTACAATTGTTCTATCTTCTGTAGGATTGTTCCTTTTATGATTATGTGGGGTTATTCTTTGTCTCTTGTTACAGTCTTTGTTCTAAATTCTATTTTGTCTAATATAAGTATTGCTACCCTGGCTTTCTTTTCACTTCCATTTGCATAATACCTACTTTTCCATTCCCTTCACTTTCAATCTGCAGTTGTCTTTAGTGTTGAATGAGTCTCTTGTAGGAAGAATATAAATGGGTCTTCATTTTTTATCAATTCTGTCACCCTATGTCTTGATTGGAGCATTCAGTACATTTATATGCAAAGGTAATTATTGGTAGATATGTATTACCATTTTGTTAATTGTTTTACAGTTGTTTTTGTAGTTCTTTTCTGATAATACTTCTCTTGCTCTCTTTTCCCATGGTTTGCTGCCTTCTTTAGTGATACACTTGTACTTGTCTTCATTTTTTTGCATATCACTGGTTTTTCATTTGTGGTTACCATTAGATTTATATATAACATTTTATGCATATAGCCATCTATATTAAGTTGATCATTACTTATGTTTTTATTTAAAAAAATTTTATTTTAGAGAGAGAACATGAGTTGGGGAAAAGGGAGAGAGAGAAAAAGAAAATATCTTAAGCAGGCTCCATGCCTGATGTGGGGCTCAATCTCACAACCCTAGGATCATGACCTGAATAGAAATTTAGTTGGATGCTCAACTGACTGAGCCACTCATGTGCCTCCATGGTCGCTTATGTTTAAACCCATTCTAAGAGCATTAAATTTTTACTCTCTACTCCCCCACATTGTTATTATATATACATATATATATCCACACACGTGTGTGTGTGGATATGTACGTATATAGTATCATAGTTTACATCCTTTTATTTTGTGAATCTCTTGACTGATTTTTATAAATACACTTAATTTCACTGATTTTGTGTTTCCTACTTTTCTTACTCCTGCTTATGGTCTTGCCATTCCACTTAAAGAATCCCCTTTAACATTACTTGTAGGGCTGGTTTAGTGGTCATGAATTCCTTTAACTTTTGTTTGACTGGGAAACTCTTTATCTCTCTTTCTATACTGAATGATAGCCTGGCTGGATAGAGTATTCTTGGTTGCAGATTTTTCTCTTTCAGTACTTTGAAAATACCGTGTCACTTCCTTTTGGTCTTCAGAGTTTTTGCTGAAAAGTCTGCTGATAACCTTATGCGGTTTCCCTTGTATGTAAATGTTGTCCCCCCACCCCTCCCTTCACCCCCAGCTGCTCTTAAAACTGTCTCTATCACTACTTTTTGCCATTTTAATTACTATATGTCTTGGTGTGAACTCTCTTGGGTTGATTTTATTGGGGGTCTGTGTGTCTCCTGGATCTAGGTTTCTGTTTCCTTTTCCAAGTTCAGAAAGTTTTCAGCTATTATTTCATCAAGTAAATTTTCTGCCCCTTTATTCTCTCTCTTCTCCTTCTGGGATCCTATAATGTGAATATTGCTACACTTGATGGTGTTGCTGTGTTCCCTTAGTCTATTCTCATTTTTTACTTTTGTTCTCTGTTCTGTTCAGCTTGATTGCTTTCATTAGTCTGTGCTCCAGGTCACTGATCCATTATTCTGCTTTTTCTAGTCTACTATTTATTTCCTCTAGTGTATTTTTTAATTTCAGTTACTGAGTTCTTCCTCTCTGATGGGTCTTTTTTATGTTTTCTGTATCTTTGTTGAGGACTCACTGAGGTCCTCCACTCTTAATTCCATTGAGTATCTTTAAGACCATTACTTTAAATTCTCTATCAGACATATTATCTTCATTCTATTTAGCTCTCTTACTGTGATTTTTGTCCTGTTCTTTCATTTGGGGCATCTTCTGTCAACTCATTTTTGTCCAACCCTCTGTGTCCATTCTGTGTGTTGGGAAAGCCAGCCAAGTCTCCTGCTCTTAAAAATAGTGGCCGTATGAAGAAGAGATCCTGTGGTGCCCGGCAGTGCAGTGTCCCCTGTCCACCATAACCTGGCACTTCAGGGGTGTCTCCTGTGTGTGTTGCTTATGCCACACTGTTGTGGCCGAGCTTCAGTCATCTGCAATGGCTCTCTTTGCCTTCTGTGGGCAGGGTCAGGTGCCTGTTTGGTTTGGCCAGTCTGGGCTGCTTTGGGCTTGAGTTGAGTCACATCACGTGTTTGCCACAGATGCAATAGTACCCAACTACAGGTCTTTCCCTGTGTTGTCCCTGGAGAAGCTTTTGCTGGTGGGTGGGGCCCGTAGTCAGACCATTTGACCACTCCCAGCCCACTGCTGGGACAGTAGTTGAACTGGTGTGTGTGGTTGTCTTTCCCCTCTCCCTGGGGCCCGAGCCACTTTGGGGTGGTGCTGGCCCCTGTCACAGCTGCTTGCACAAGGCCACACCGGTGGTGCCAGTTTGGATGTACTCCTCTGGAAGGTGTGTTGGAGGGGGTGAGTCTGCAGGAGAACTTGGGGGTGAGGCATACTGTTAGCAAGCTAGGTGGAGAGTATTGGAACTGCGCTCGTTCCCACGGGTATCCCTGTATGTAGGCCAGGGGGCAGGCGAGGGAAAGGGTGCCCACCAGCTCTTTTGTTCTTAGAGAAGTCTTCCAAAGTTCCCTGCCCTTCCAGCACACACTATGAGATGAGTAAATAAATCTCTCCATATACTCCAGGCATCTTTCAAATTGCTGCTTCGATGCTGTATTTCAGAGGATCTGTTTGTTGTGCTGTGTCTTTAATGGCAGGGACTCAGTTTCCTATTGCCCTCCTGGCTCCCCAGAACCAAGCCTGCTGGTTTTTAAAGTTCCAGGCGGTAAGCCCCACTGATTGTAAGAACTCATGAAGTTTAGCCCCCTTTGGTTTTCAACGCCAAATGTTATCAGGGATTTGTCTTCTCAGTGTGGATCCCCTGTGCCTGGGATGCCCAGTGTTGAGTCTGTGCCTCTCTCTTCTGTGTGCCTGTAGCACCCCTTCCTCACAGGGACCTTCCTGTAGGTCAGTTTGACTCCTGACCACGTCCCTGCCCTTCCACCCTGCTCGATGTGGCCTCTTCTCTACATTCTGCTTTGGAGGATCTGTTATGCCAATCCTTGGGTAATCATTTACACTGACTATTATCTAGGTGTATCCAAGTGATGAGGTGAGCCTAGAATCCTCCTCCTCTGCCATCTTCCCCATCTTAATTTGAAAATCATATCAAGTTGATGGTAACATGAAATCATTTGTTCATGTATATCCAGATATATGGTCATTCGGTACACATTTATTAAGTAGTATATATACAAGGTGCTAGAACCATCCAGATAATTTGACTTGGGATGGAAGGGTGGATTTTCCTGTCTATGTGTCTCACATATACCTGCTAGTCTGAGTGGATTTATAAATAGAGGTTTCTGGATCCAAAGGGATGCTTATTGTGAGTCTGGTCTTACCAAATTAGACTTACTAATTTGTCTCTAGGTCCCTTCCTTTACTCATGTTTGGCATTTTTATCTCTATCTACAAATTCTCTACCTCCAGTTACTAGACTAAGTTATAATCTGAGAAGGGAAATTTTCAACCAGTTGCAGCCCGGCTCTCTCATGGCTTTTGCATCATAATCCTTGTCAATCTGAAATGAAGGTTGTATTGTCCTGAGGCTGCCATAGCCAAGTGCACCACCTTACTTATTACAGCTTTGTAGTAAAGCTTGAAATCAGGAAGTGTGAGTCCTTCAACTTTTTTTGTATGACTTAGCATTTCCATTAATTTTAGGATTGGTTCAGTTCTGCAAAACAAAGGCATCTCTATGCATAAGGAATGTTGTTCTATAGTTTTCTTGTATCTTTGTCGTAGCCAGGAATAAAGCTGATTTTTAAGAAACCTATGAAACAGAAACTGTAACACAATACTCGAGAGTGAATTTTGTATCGTTAAAGTAGTATTTGAAAAGATGAGAGAACATTTCAACTCAAGATATTAAAATTTTGAGTTAACCTGAATTATGATAAAAAGTAAAAGAAAATTACCTTAGAAATGAAGACTTAATTACATGGTGATCAAATAAGAACAGATTTAAGTGAGGGTCTTAACTGACTTTGAAGAGGGTAATGAAAACAGCCTAGAGAATTGGAAACAAAGAGGTAAGAAGGAAAGGAGAGAGAGTAAGAGAGATAGAAGATAGGGAAAGAACAGTCAATGAAGAAAACCAGCAAATTATTTTTTAATTATATTCAGGAGAACTTTTTATAAAAGGTCTGAATCTACACATTAAGAGTCCACCATGTACCTAAGAAAACTGAACTTACAGTGTTCAAGTTTGAGTCCTAGCCTTAACAAACTATTAGACTTGAATGATTTTTTAAGTTGGAGGCTCCAGGTAAAAATCTAGATCCATTTAACAAAAGAACAGAAATCAGTGTGGTGTGATACTTTGAGTAGTGCTCGCGCGCTTGCTCTAATAGTAACTATTGCAACTATTTCACTTGCCACTTCCTGCGGAATCTAGGAGTTGAGCATTTGAGTACAAGAGGTAAACCACAGGTCTGTTCTAATTCCACTGATGTGGAAATATTCTTGGAACTAAAGGTATGTTTTTCTTCCACTCCCCGTATTGCATAAGGAGTTCTTAAAACCTTTCACCTTGCCATTTTGTTTCCTTTTGTCCTTGCTTAGACATGTTCTAGCATGTTCTACTGTCCAACAATGATTTATTCTGTGTGCTGGTGCATCATTGTTTCTTTACCACAGACACAAGTTGTTGGTGACCAGTTGTTGGTGACCGTAAAATTCATTCCATAACCCCACATACACACACCTTTTTCCTTCCCTCCCTTCTTCCCTCCCTCTCATCCTCCTTTCTTTGCCTTTTGGAAGTATCTGATCTATTGTTGCTTCCTTGGAGTATCTTGACTAATTTCAGTGGCATTGGTTTATAAAGAAATCAAGTGGATTGGGGCGCCTGGGTGGCGCAGTCGGCTAAGCGTCCGACTTCAGCCAGGTCACGATCTCGCGGTCCGTGAGTTCGAGCCCCGCGTCAGGCTCTGGGCTGATGGCTCAGAGCCTGGAGCCTGTTTCCGATTCTGTGTCTCCCTCTCTCTCTGCCCCTCGCCCGTTCATGCTCTGTCTCTCTCTGTGCCAAAAATAAATAAAAAAAAAAAAACGTTGAAAAAAAAAAAAGAAATCAAGTGGATCAAAGTTTGGTAATTATTCACTGAGTATTCAGCAATAAAGGCATTTCAAAGAATACAGAAGCTATTTTAAGTATGGGGCACAAAAGCATACAAGATTTTCCTGATTTAAATGTTACATAGCATTGTTCTATTTTCATTTTGTTTTCATTTGGATCTCTGCTAGTTGAAACTACATGAAGGGATAAGAATATCCTGCATGAAATCCGAGTAAACAATACAAAACATGTAAAAAGTACAATGCCTGATGGATGTTCTAATCCGAACAGGCAGCAAGTAACACGGGGCAAAGCAGCAAGACAATTCATGCTGCTTGAGAGGTTGGGCATTTGACAGGAAAGTGCTTTTTTTTTAGTTCAGCCTCGGAAGATAAGTAGAATTCCAGTATATAGTATAAAGGAATGTGGCTTCTAAGGCCAGGAACCAATGTACAGGGGTATTAGCGGAGAGTTTTTTGAGACTCTGTTTTAGGACAGATGTGACACAAATTCAATAAGAGGCTGGGAAGCAGAGGCTTCACAGGCTGAAGCCAGAGTTGAAAGAGGCTAATTAGGTTTCCCCTTCCTCCAAAAGGGACCATCAAAGGTTTTCAAGCTAGGGGATCGGAATTTTAGAAATATTTTCCTTGAAGCGATGAAGGAGGTAAATGATGGAGAGACTATCAGAATAATTCATGAAAGGAGGTGATCTACACAAGTAGTCCTGAAACATTTTTGCTCATGAAGTCCCTAAAAAAATTTGAAAAACGATGTTCCTCTTCACATATTTTAACTTGAAGTATACGTTTTTATCGTAAATTTGAATAATGACAAAGTGCAATTTTCAGCTTATTATAACAATATTTTAAAATAGTTTAAGACTTTAATTTTTTTAATGTTTTTATTTATTTTTGGGGGGGGGGAGGGGAAAGCCTGAGTGGGGGAGGGGCAGAGAGAGAGGGAGAGACAGAATCCAAAGGAGGCTCCAGGCTCTGTGCTGACGCGGGCTTGAACTCACGAGCTGTGAGATCATGACCTGAGCTGAAGTCGGACGCTTCACCCACTGAGCCCAGGCTCCCTAAGATTATTTTTAATGTATCTAATGGAGTAAATATGATATGATTTTTACTGATAACCATTTTTCTTTTACATATACAATTTCTTTAATCCTTTTGTCCTTTAGCTTATATTTCCATTCCACTAACCCTCTAAGAATGTTATGGTTATATAACATTTTATACTTGAAAGTCTTTCATTAATCATGATATATATTTTTTGCAACAAAACACAGGTGTGTGTATATGTATATATGCATGTCTATATACATATATACATGCTAGACCCAAATCCCTTGAAGCTGGAAGTTAAAAATTGAGCTATCTCCTTGAAATAGTTTTTTTTTTTTTACTTAAATCCAACTTAGTTAACATATAGTGTAACCATGGTTTCAGGAGTAGAATTTAGTGATTCATCACTTACATATAATACCCAGAGGCCCACCCCTCTACCCACTTCTCTGGTAACCATCAATTTGCTTCTTGATTTCTCTGTCTCTATTTTCAACTTTTGTTTCTTAAATTCCACATAGGAGTGAAATCATAAGGTATTTTGCCTTTTTCTGACTGACTTATTTCACTTAGCATGATACTCCCTAGTTCCACCCATCCAGAGAGTATAACATTTTTGCAAATGCTCAGATTTCATTCTTCTTCATGGCTGAGCAATACTCCATTGTGTGTGTGTGTCTGTGTACATACATACATATACACAATACAATACACAGCTTTTTTTCCATTTATCAATCAAAAGACAATAGGGTTGCTTCCATATTTTAGCTATTGTAAATACAGCAATAAACAAAAGAGTGCACCTATCTTTTCAAATTAGTGTTTTTTATCCTTTGGATAAATACCCAGTAGTGGAATTACTGCATCATATGACAATCCTGTTTTTTCTTTTTGGGAATCTCCATACTGTTTTCCATAGTGACGACACCAGTTTGTATTCCCATCAACAGTACATGGGGGTTTCTTTTTTCTTCACATCTTACCCAACCATGTATTTTAGCCATTCTGACAGGTGTGAGGTGATGTCTCATCATAGTTTTGATTTGCATTTCCCTGATAATAAGTGATGGTAAACATCTTTTCATGAGTCTGTTGGCTATCTGAATGTCTTATTTGGAGAAATGGCTGTTCATATCTTCTTTTGGTGTGTGTGAGTGTCGAGTTGTGTACATTCTTTATATGTTTTGGATACTAACCCCTTATTGGATATGTTATTTGCAAATATCTTCTCCCATTCAGGAGGTTGTTTTTCAGTTTTGTTGATTGTTTTCTTTGCTGTGCAAAGGCTTTTTATTTTGATGTATGCCCAATAGTTTCATTTTGCTTCTCTTTCCCTTGCCTCAGGAGACATATTTAGAAAAATGTTGCTATGACCAATCAGAGATACTACTACCTGTGATGTCTTGTAGCATTGTTGTGGTTTCAGTTTCACATTTAGCTCTTTAACCCATTTGGAGTTTATTTTTGTGTGTGGTGTAAGAAAGTGGTCTAGTTACATTCTATCGCATGTAGGTGTCAAATTTTCCCAACATTTATCTAAGAGACTGTCTTTTCCCCATTGGATATGCCTGACTCCTTTGTCGTGGATTCATTGACCATAAAGCATGTGCCTATTTCCATGCTTTCAATTCTGATCTATGTGTCTGTTTTTGCACCAGTATCATACTGTTTTGATTACCACAGACTTGTAGTATAACTTGAAATCTGGGATTGTGATACCTTCAGTTGTGTTTTTCTATTTCAAGACTGTTTTGGCTACTCAAGGGTTTTGAGTTTTTTTTTGTGTATTTTTTTTTTTTTTTTTTTTCTGGTTCCATACAAATTTTAGGATTATTCTTTGAAAAATGCTGCTGGTATTTTGATAAGGATTGCATTAAATCTATAGATTGCTTTTGGTAGTATGGACATTTTAACAATATTTGTTTTTCTAATCCATGAACATGAAATATCTTGCCATTTGTGTCCTCTTTAATTTCTTTCATCCACGTTTTACAGTTTTCACAGTATAGGTCTTTCACCTCTTGGTGAAGTTTATTAGATATTTTATTCTTTTTGCAGTTGGGAGTGTTTTCTTAATTTCTGTTTCTGCTGCTTCATTATTAGTGTATAGAAATAGATTATTTACATTATTGGATTAATACATTATTAGTGTATAGTGTATAGATTGCTATATGTTATGTAACCTGCAATCTTACTGAATTCATTTATCAGTTCTAGTAGGGTTTTGGTGGAATCTTTTTTTTTTTTAATTTTTTTTTTTAATGTTTATTTATTTTTGAGACAGAGAGAGACAGAGCATGAATGGGGGAGGGGCAGAGAGAGAGGGAGACACAGAATTGGAAGCAGGCTCCAGGCTCTGAGCCATCAGCCCAGAGCCTGACGCGGGGCTCGCACTCACGAACTGTGAGATCGTGACCTGAGCTGAAGTTGGACGCTCAACCGACGGAGCCACCCAGGCACCCCGGGTTTTGGTAGAATTTTTAAGGTATTCCATATATAATATCATGTCCTCTGCAAATAGTGAAAGTATTACTTCTTCGTTACCAATTTAGATACCTTTTATTCCCTTTCCTGATTGCCGTGCCTAGGACTTCCAGTATTGTTTTGAATAAAAGTGGTGAGAGTGGACATTCTTGTTTCCAATCTTAGGGGAAAAGCTCTCAGGTTTTTACTGCTGAGTATGATGTTAAGCTGTGGGTTTTTCATATATGGCCTTTATTATGCTGAGGTATCATGAGTGAATGTTACATTCTGTCAAATGCTTCTTCTGTGTCTGTTAAAATGATCATATGTTTTTAATCCTTTCCCTATTGATATGATGCATCATGTTGATTTGTGAATATTGAACCACACATACATCCCGGGAATAAATCCCATTGGTCATGGTGAATGATTTTTTTAAATGTATTGTTGGATTTGGTTTACTAATACTTTTCTGAAGATTTTGACATCCATGTTCATCAGAGATATTGGCCTGTAGTTTTCCTTTTTTTGTAGTATCTTCATTTGCTTTTGGTATGAGGACAATTGTGACATCTTCAAATGAATTTGAAAGCTTTCTGTCTTCTATTTTTTTTTTTTTTTTTTTTGTTTTTTGGAATAGTTTGAATATAATAGGGATTAACTCTTCATTAAATATCTGGCAGAATTTGCCTGTGAAGCCTTGTGGTCCTGAACTTTTCTTTGTTTTTTTAATTTAATTTAATTGCCAGTAATTGGTCTGCTCATGTTTCCTATTTGTTCCTGCTTCAGTTTTGGGAGGTTATATGTTTATAGGAATTTATCCATTTCTTCAAGATTGCCCATTTTGTTACATAATTTTTCATAATATTCTCTTATAATTCTTTGTCCTTCTGTGGTGTTGGTACTTATTTCTCTTTGATTTATTATTTCAAATCCTTTCTCTTATCAATTTTGTTTATCTTTTTTTTTTAAACTTTTTATTTTAATTCTAGTTAGTTAACATACAGTGTTATATTAGTTTCAGGTGTACAATATAGTGATTCAACAATTCCATACATTACTCAGTGCTCATCATGACAAGTGCACTCCTTAATCCCCATCATCTATTTAGCCCATACCCCCATCCACCTCCCCTCTGGTAACCATCAGTTCTCTATAATTAAGAATCTGTTTCTTGATTTCTCCCCCTCTCTCTCCTTTTTCCCTTTGCTGATTTGTTTTGTTTCTTAAATTCCACATATGAGTGAAGTCATATGGTATCTGTCTTTCTCTGACTGAATTTCTTTTCTTTTTTTTTTATGTCTTTATTTTTTTTTCAATATATGAAATTTATTGTCAAATTGGTTTCCATACAACACCCAGTGCTCATCCCAAAAGGTGCCCTCCTCAATACCCATCCCCCACGCTCCCCTCCCTCCCACCCCCCATCAACCCTCAGTTTGTTCTCAGTTTTTAAGAGTCTCTTATGCTTTGGCTCTCTCCCACTCTAACCTCTTTTTTTTTTTTTCCTTCCCCTCCCCCATGGGTTTCTGTTAAGTTTCTCAGGATCCACATAAGAGTGAAACCATATGGTATCTGTCTTTCTCTGTATGGCTTATTTCACTTAGCATCACACTCTCCAGTTCCATCCACGTTGCTACAAAGGGCCATATTTCGTTCTTTCTCATTGCCACGTAGTACTCCATTGTGTATATAAACCACAATTTCTTTATCCATTCATCAGTTGATGGACATTTTGGCTCTTTCCATAATTTGGCTATTGTTGAGAGTGCTGCTATAAACATTGGGGTACAAGTGCCCCTATGTATCAGGACTCCTGTATCCCTTGGGTAAATTCCTAGCAGTGCTATTGCTGGGTCATAGGGTAGGTCTATTTTTAATTTTCTGAGGAACCTCCACACTGCTTTCCAGAGCGGCTGCACCAATTTGCATTCCCACCAACAGTGCAAGAGGGTTCCCGTTTCTCCACATCCTCTCCAGCATCTATAGTCTCCTGATTTGTTCATTTTGGCCACTCTGACTGGCATGAGGTGATATCTGAGTGTGGTTTTGATTTGTATTTCCCTGATAAGGAGTGACGTTGAGCATCTTTTCATGTGCCTGTTGGCCATCCGGATGTCTTCTTTAGAGAAGTGTCTATTCTGTTTATCTTTTAATGAATCAGCTCCTGGCTTCATTAATTTGATCTATTGGTTTTTTGTTTTTTGGTTTTTTTTAGTTTCTATGTCACTTATTTCTGCTCTAATCTTTATTATTTCCTTCCTTCTGCTGCCTTTGGGTTTTGTTATCCTTCTTCTAGTTCCTTTAGGTGTAAGGTTAGGTTGATTGAGATTTTTCTTGCTTTTGAGTCAAGCCTGTATTACTATCAACTTCCCTCTTAGAATAACTTTTGCTGCATCCCCCAAATTTTGGACCATTGTGTTTTCATTTTCATTTGTCTCCAAGTATTTTTTGAAATACTCTTTGATTTCTTGGTTGACCCATGTATTGTTGAGTAGCATGGTATTGAACCTACATGTAGTTGTGTTCACTCAAGTTTTTCTTGTGGTTTAGTTCTAGTCGCTTATATCATCGTGGTCGGGGAAAGATGCATGGTATGTCTTCAATCTTGCTGAATTTGTTTACACTTGTTTTGTGGAGAATGTCCCATGTGCACTTGAAAAGAATGTGTATTCCCCTCTTTGAGGCTGGAATGTACTGAATATATCTATTAGATATGTCTGGTCCAATGTATCATTTGAAGTCACTGTTACCTCGTTTTTCTGTTTGGAGGATCTATCCATTGATGTAGGTGGGGTATTAAAGTGCTTTACTATTATTTTATTACTATCAATTACTTTGTTAATAGGTGCTTTATGTATTTAGACGCTCCCATTTTGAGTGCACAAATATTTATAATAGTTCTGTCTTCTTGGATTGTTCCCTTCATGATTATGCAGTGTTCTTCTTTGTTTCTTGTTACAGTCTTTGTGTTAAGGTAGATTTTGACCCATATAAATATTGCTACCTTGGCTTTCTTTTCACTGCTGTTTGCATGATAACTGCTATTCCAACCCTTCACTTTCAATGTGCACATGTCTTTAGGTCTGAAAGGAGTTTCTTGTAGGCAGCATATAGATTAGTTTTGCTTTTTTATCCATTCCATCACCATGTGTCTTGTGATGGAACATTTAGTCCATTTACATTCAAGGCAATTATTGATAGGTCTCTTGTTGCCATTTTGTTCCTTGTTTTATGATTATTTTCTTCTCTGTCCCTTTATTCTCTTTTTTTTCTTTCATAGTTTGTTGGCTTTCTTTAGTGATATGCTTCTGTTCCTTTTCTTAATTTTCTTGCATGCCTATTACCATTTTCTTTTTTAATGGTTATCATTAGGTTTCTCTACAACATCTCGTGCATATAGCAGTCTATGTTAAGTTAATGGTCATTTAAGTTTGAACGCATTCTAGAAGCACTAAACCTTTACTCCTTTCCTCCCACCCCTCCATTTTATATATAGAGACATACTTCACATCCTTTATTTTGTGAAATCTTTGATTTTTATCAATATACTTTTTATTGTTTTCATGTTTCCTACTTTCCTTATTCTTGGTTATTGATTTTCCTTTATACTCAAAGAGTGCCTTTTAATATTTTTTTGTAAGGCTGGTTTAGTGGTGATGAATTCCTTTAAGTTTTCTGTGGCTTTTTCACTCCTCCCCTGGGAAACTCTTTATCTCTCTTTCTATTCTGAATGATAGCCCTGCTGGATGGACTATTCTTTGTTGCAGGTTTTTCTTTTTTAGTACTTTGAATATACCACTCCCTTCTGGCTTGTAGTTTCTACTGAAAAAGCCACTGATAACTTTATGGGGTTTCCCTTCTTTGTAATAGTTTTCTTTTAAAATTCTTTTACAATTCTGTCTTTATCACAAGTTTTTGCCATTTTAATTACTATGTGTCTTGGTGTGACCTCTTTGATTTTATTGGGGGCTTTCTGTGCTTTCTGGATCCATAAATCTATTTCCTTCCCCAGATTAGGGAAGTTTTCAGCTACTATTTTTTCAAATAAATTTTCTGCCCCCTTTTTACTCTGTCTTCTCCTTCTGGGATCCCTACAATGGGAATGCTTTTAGGCTTGATGAGTCACTGAGTTCCCTTATTCTATTCTATTCTTTTTGTTTGATTTCTGAGAGAGCACTCACACACCCTAGACACCCTAGCAGGGGAGGGGCAGAGGAAGAGGGAGAAAGAGAATCTTCTTTCATTTTTTATTTTATTTTATTATTTTTATAGTGTGTGTGTGTGAGTGGGGGAGAGGGGCAAAGGGAGAGAGAGTGAGACTTAGGCTCCATGGAACCTGACATGGGGCTTGATTCCATGACCCTGGGATCATGACCTGAGCCAAAATCAAGAGTTGAACACTCAACTGACTGAGCCACCCAGACACCCCTGTCATTTTTTTTTTAATTAAAAATTTTTTCTTCTCCTGTTCAGTTTGATTGCTCCCCATTACTTGATTCTCCAGGTCGCTGATCTGTTCTTCTTCCTCTAGTATATATTTTTTGTCTAGTGTATTTTTAATTTCAATTATTGAGTTATTCATCTCTGATTGGTTCTTTTTTATGTTTTCTCTCTTTGTTGAGGGTCTCACTGAGGTCTTCCACTCTTTCCTCAAGTTCAGTGAGTTATCTTTATGACTATTAGTTTAAATTCTCTATCAGTCATATTATCTCTATTTCAGGTCTTGTGATTTTGTCCTGTTCTTTATTTCGGGACATCTTCTTCTGTCTACTCATTTTGTCTGTGTGTCTCTGCGTTTTAAGAAAGTCTGCTATGTGCCAGGCTCTTGCAAACGGTGGCCTGCAGTGCCGTGTCCTGTTTGCTAGAAGTTGGTGCTTCTTGGGTGTCTGTGTGTGTTGCATGTGCCCTACTGTTGTGCCTGAGCTGCATTTGACTTCAGTCGTCTGCAATGGCTTTGTCTGTTGTGGGCAGGGTTTGGTGCCTGTGTTGTTCATGTGCCAGTATTGGGCTGCCCTGGGCTTAATTTGAGTCAGAACAGATGTTTGCCAGAGCTGTGGCAGCACTAAACTGCAGAGCGCTCTCCCTGTGTTGTACCCCGAGGCTTTTGGTGGGTGGGGCCTGCAGTCAAACCAGATGTCTGCCCCCAACCCATTTGACCAATGTCAAACTGATGTGTGGTTATTTTCCTCTCTCCATGTGACTCCAGTCACTTTGGAGTGGTTTTGGTCCTGTTGGGCCATTTGCACACTGCCAGGCTTGTGGCACCATTTTGGGTGATCTGCTGAGGGTGGGTTAGAGGAGGTGGGTCTGTAGGAGAACATGGGGGCTGGTTTCACTGTGAGCAAACTAGGCGGAGAGTGTTAGAGCTGCACAGGTTTCGGCAGGTGTCTGTCTAGGCTGGGGGGCAGGGGAAGGAAAGGGTACCCTCCAGCTCTTTTGTTCTTGGAGAAGTCTCTTAAAGATCCCTGCCCCTAGAGTGCGTGTTCTGAGATGAGTAAATCAACCTTCTTCCTGTATATACCAGTCTTCTTTCAAACTGCTGCTTCTAGGTTGTATCTCTGTGTGGATATGTGCTGTGCTGTCTCTTTAAGCGTGGGGACTCAGTTTCCTGTTGTACTCCTGCCCTCCCAGAGTAGAGCCCACTGATTTTTGACTTTCCAGGTGTCACCTCACTGATCGTATGAACTTGTCATGTTAGGCCCCTCTGGTTTTCAAAGACCAGTGTTAGGGGGATTCCTCCTCCCAGTGTGGGTCCCCCATGCCTAGGGTGCTTGGTATGGGGTCTGTGCTGCTCCCTTTCCTGTGCTTGCAGTGGCCCTCCCTCCTGTGGACAGTCTCACAGGTCAGCTTGTTTCCCGACCTGGTCTCTGCCCTTACTACTGCTTCCAGTGTGGCATCTTCATGTTGAGCTTTGGAGTTTGTTCTGCCAGCCTTTGGGTCATTTTCTGGATTATTTGCCCTGATTGGGTGTTGTCTAGGTATATTCATGGGACAAAGTGACTTTAACATCCTCCTACTCCACCATCTTCCCTGGAAGTCCTCTGGCTACCATGGCTTAACAGTTTTACTACTAAAATAGTTTTCCACATTTACTTCTCTTTGTATTTCCTAATACTGAACAGTGAAAGAACAATGCCAAGTACCCTGAGTTTTTTTTAAAAGGTGCATGCCTATATAATCATTCTTTACTATTACTGTTTCTAGTTTCAGGCCTTCAAACTTTCGTGTACTTGAAACAAAAGTTGATTAGTATAATCATGATGTTCATAAAGGTTCACGTGGTCACAATCTCAAATAGTAAAACCCAAGAGTAATGTAGTTGTGGGTTGAACTAGATGGCTGGCCATCCCTACAAGAAGGACATCAAGGATTTCCAAAGAAAAATCTATTACCTGCTGATCTTACTGATTTCATTTTTACATAATATCTTCTACTTCTTAATATACATGGTAATGGTGGTATAATTTATACTTTTGTTGAATTGTACATTTTCACACAGTCCATTTGTTGCCAGTCGTAGGCACCGGTTTTTGAGTTTTTGCTGTTCTAGAGGCATTAAAAGAATATCCTCACTCATGTGGATTCTATTTTCTTGAATTATGAAGTTACTTCCTCTAACATAAGATTCGTTCAAAGAATATGACCATTTTAATAATCCTTGATACATACATTGCAACATAACTTACTAAAATGATTGTTAGCCATTTGTTAGCCACAAAGCACATGGCTAAACCTGGTTTGGCCATCTCAAGATCTCGGGGAGGTGCTAACAAACTAGTTCTAATTCCAGAGGTGTAAAATGCACCCACTGCCACTTGTAAAGTCTGCTATGTCAGAAAGTCAAGTGACTCATTTCCAGACTCTTCTCTTCTTTACACAGTGACCTTCTTAGATCTGTTTTCTGTAACTTGACATGGCAGTTTCACCACACATTAGCAGTGTAAATCCTTTGACAAATCAGTCTTTCCCGTTTCCTCTTCTGTACAAGGAGACTGCCTGCTTCAGTTTTTTCCCCACCCCGTGGCTTAACTCTTACATTTTGAAAGTAAGCCTATATTCTTTTCCGTACCCTAAATTGTGACACCCCCCCCCAAATCTTTAAGGATATATTTAATTTTGGTGAACAGTCAAAAGGTATTTGGAGGCAGGTCGGCAAAAGAGCTCATTTATTAAGCTGAATTGTAAATGTTTTATCTATAAGAAATGTTAACATTTTTAAAATGTTGGCATTTAAACATTGGTTTATGAAGAAAAATCATATCAAACTCGTATCATTGGGCCATTCCTTGTATTGTAGATCAATGCCAGACAGCTGAGTTATTACTGTTGTTTGTCCTCTACCTGTGTTTGTCCCCTAAGTTTGCCTTGTTTCCCTTTAAATGGATGAATTTGGTCCCTGGGAAAGCAAGTAGGTTATTGTCTTCAGGTTGGAGACAATGATATTCTTTTCCACTTTCCTTAAGAAACTTCTATTAGAGGGGTGCCTGGGTGGCTCAGTCGGTTGGGTGTCTGACTTCGGCTCAGGTCATGCATGGTCTTGCGGTCCGTGAGCTCGAGCCCCGCGTCGGGCTCTGTGCTGACAGCTCAGAGCCTGGAGCCTGTTTCAGATTCTGTGTCTCCCTCTCTCTCTCTGACCTTCCCCCATTCATGCTCTGTCTCTGTCTCAAAAATGAATAAACGTTAAAAAAAAAAATTAAAAAAAAAGAAACTTCTATTAGATAGATGTCAAAATTTTGAATATACCTTCCATGTCTCAGTTTTTCTCTCATACTTTGGCTTAACTGGTCTCTCACTGTGTTCTGGAAAGGGCCGTAATTCAACCTTCTACCTTATTAACTCATTCTTGGCATTCATTCTTCTATTTATTTCATCTACTTATTCTTATGACTCATTCACCAATCTGACAAACTTGTATTGACTGCTTGTGGTACCAGAGACTGGGACATTTTTTTAGATCTCTAGATCTTTTTTGGGATTGCACATCCTCAATTCTAAGGATACTGAGTTTGTCTTGTTTTGTTTCTCCTCAGATTTCTAGGACTTGGTTGTCTACTTCTCTTTGTCATTTGGGATCCCTGTTCATTCTTTTGGGGTTGCTGTTTTAATCACAGGTAGTCTGCCTCTGTTGATTGTGGGAGAACACTGGAACACACTGCCGCATGAGGTAGGTCAGTAGTTTGTGGTCCTTTGAGGGTTCTCCATCCTATTGGGCATCTGTAGCTAATGGTTCAGGGTCTTCTCTGGCCCAATGTCCACATTCTGTGATTTGGTCTGAGAACAATTGCTGTTTCTATCTACTGCTCGGCCGAAGTAGGGAAGAAGCCACATGATCCACCTAGGTCAGGTATAGTCTCCCCAAGAAATCCTCTGGGGTTTTCCAAGACCTTCCCCTAGTGTGGGGTATATTCCTCCACTTCTGCAAAGCTGTGGTCTCCTCAGTCTTGTGGGAACAGGATTTGACACAGATCTCAGAGAATTCCTCATAAGCATTTGTCAATGGGTGGGTTTTTGTCTTCACAATGTCATTAGACTTCATTCACTTCACTGTCATTTTTGTTGGATTTGGGGGAGGAAGAGAAGGGTGGTCAGCCTATTAAATCTGTCTAAAGTGCTAGACACCAGTCATAATATTCACAAGAGGGTTGGCTCATGCATGATTCATTTATCTCCTGTAAGTGCCACGAGCAAAGTACAAGGAAGCTGTGGAGTTCGGAGTTCTAGCTGAGTGAAGGCATCAGAACTGGACCTCTAACGGGAAGTCTATACACAGAATAACAGAACATTCATCACAAAATTAGGGTCAAATGATAAAAGTCATGAATTGCCATTAGTAGCGTATGTATCCTCTCTACAGAGAGAGATCATTTAATGCCCATTTGTGGGTGCACGCACATACGACAGATGTAGATTGGGCACCAGGTAAATCCTACTTGCTTCTCATACATGCTTTGAGAACTATAGGTAAACTTTGCATGTATGCTACTACCCAAACACTACTTAACAGGCATTTAATAGTTGGTTATAAGAATGTTGAACACTTCAGCAGGACTATGGGTAAGGTAACTTTGGGGGGAATGGCCCACTCTTGAGACCACGTTTTCTGGAGATTTTTCAATAGTGTAATTGTGGGGGCAAAGGGTGGTCTTCCAGGTAGTCATTTCTTAATATATTTTTATAAAAATATTCACTATTAAAAAAGGATTTCTTTATATCTGGAAAATCCTAGCTGGGAAATGGGGGCCTGAAATGGTCAGTTCTGTTTAATGCTATCAAATAAGGGTAACATGAAAAATGTCATCTTTATCCTAAAGGGACATGGCTTTTTTCTAAATGTTGAACAATAGTACTTTAAAGGATTGTTCTAGGGCCTGAAGTCTCCTTAAGATACTGCCAAGAAAAAAAAGTAAACAGTAAGCAAAACTCATCTTTCATACTGACCTAAAATTTAAGAAAAAAATTATTATGAATTTAGCTTTTATTCAAAATTAAATAAGCAAAAGCAAAAGTTTAAGAAACTTTTACAAAGTACTTACATAAAAGAAAGTTAATCGGGACAGTCACAAGTTTGCAACAAATAATTACAAAAGTATCTAGGGCAGCATGAATATAAACCATGTCACAGCATGGTGATCTAATTGTGATATGAATAAGGCATAACTAACATCTGCACCAAGACTAGAATTAAAAAATAAAACATACTTTAAAAGCTTACTTCTACATTAAGCTTCTTCTCTTCCCCCAGATCCTTAATGGGTTTATACTATGTAATATTTTTTTTTTAAACACATCATGTCAAACTATAAATTATATTGATGGGCAGTTGATGTGAAAAGCCCCCTAAAATGCACAAACTAACTGGTACTGAATTGAGTTCTCCATTTACCTTTATGTACAAATAAATGTAAACCATATTTTCACAGTTTTAAGTGTTTTATGAATAGATGCACAGTACCATGGCAGGTTTGCAATTGTTCCTGAAAACTGGCTCTAGGTTCTGCATCCAAAGCCTGTTGGCCACTAGGATGCAAGTATTTACATAAATAAGAAACTGTGTCATAGTCAATGGTCAAGACAGTTCAGCAAGAGCAGTATTTCCAACAAAGAGTGATACTCAATACCATAGTTTACATACTTGTGCAAATATAAGCATTAGGACAGATAAATGTGAGGCAAATTCAACTTGCAAAAACTTGTATCGCTATTGTTGTAAACTTGGGCAGTAAAAACCCTCAGCAAGTTCTGCTCTCTATGGCTTTTTTTTTCTTTTAAAATTTTAAAGCCAGAGAAAATGCACACGCGCGCGCACACACACACACACCCCACATACACACAGTTCTCATTTCGTTTTAGAATATGGTACATAGTGCAACTTCATCACAATGTAGAGGTTTAACACACATTCAGTGCGTGTTTTTCTGTGCAAGTTCTTAGTGGTCTAAGTCCTAGTTGAAGGTAATCATTTGCAGAACCACATGATTCAGGAGGTTGAAGGAAAAAAAAGTTTCGTTACATTTCTCAAACCAGCACTGGATGTGCAAAAGGCAGCAGACAATCTGGCTGTCAACGCAGCCAGATTAGGGTAACTTTAAAGGAAGATCCAAGCAGTTAGTTACTTAGATTGGTCTCTAGAAAAATAGGTCAGTATATGCTGTATCTTTGTCAACCGTTCTTTCAAAGACTTCATTGACAAAACCGATAGCTGGTATCGGGGATCTACGGGAAGAACTGCAAGAAGCCACCAACACCACGCGGGCCCATTAGGGGTCGCCTAAAAATAAACAACAGTTTACAGTATTAATACAATATACATCGATGTAAGAAAAACAGTGCTCATATATCCGATCCTATCTCAAACTCTTAGCGATCATGGAAGGAAGGCTATTATGTCCCTATAAAATGGGGAAACTAAAGACCAGAAATGTGAATTGTCCAAGACTGAAATCCAGACCTGACTTCCATGACTAACACTCTGTCCCCTGCACTGCCTGAATGCTGGGTTTCTCGACTTCAGGCTGCTCACATTTGGGGCTGGATAATTCTTCGATGCGGGAACTGTCCTGTGCTCCTGAAGCATGTTGAGCAGTATCTCTGACCTCTATCCAATAAGATGCCAATGGCACCTCCCAGTTGTGACAGTGCAAAGTATCTTCAATTTCATGAGGAGTGAAACACTGATAGAGCCACAAATAAATTGAAGCAGCAAGGGAAAAAAAGTTAGAAAAGACTTGCTAAAAGCATAGGAAATGATGCATCTCCCAACTGTCAAAGAACAAGACACTGCCAAATATGCCAGGGGGGCAAAACTGCCCTAATTCAGAACTACTTTCTGAAAACACATATTTAAAGCATTAAGTTAATTAATATTTAAAAATGTCTCCAAGGAACCATGGCAAGACATAAGATCCTAGGCAAGACATAAGAAAAGGTCTCAGCCTCTAGTTTTGTTTGAAAAATAAACATTTCCAGCAAAGAAGTCCTTCTGATGTTGCAAAGGCTGACTAGTGGCCATTGAAAGAACTTGGAATTTATACAAAAGAATTTTTAAGCCATCTCTGTTGCACACCAAATTGCTTTTTATTGAACCTGAAACCTGAAGTTTCAGAATGACAGAAGGAGCTCCTGATCTCAGTAAGCTCCCTCTAGAACCACACTAGATTTCTGTAGTTGTGTACTATCTGTTGTCCACTCAGCATCACTATGCCATCCTTCTTGCATTTCAGAGAGGTCAGAAACATTTCCCAGAATCCTCTCCCTCACATGGTTCTGGGTTAGACTTGGCCTAGGAGAGGCATAATCCCGTGAAATGTGGAAGCTGGAAGAGAAGAAGCCATTGTTCGCTGGAGACTGTTGCCAAGTGTCGGCAGATTTGCAGGAGCCTTCCAGAGAATTCTTAACCACCTGCTACACTGCTCCAGACTGAGATACCGGTGGGTACCTCCCTCGTACTCCTAAGAAGTACAAAAGTTTCCCTGCAAGTTCTTGAAAAGCACAGTGCTCCCCTGTGTCAGGTACCCCATCCTCCTTCCGTGATGACCCTCATCTTCACTCCTCCAGCTCTGCAGACAGCTGCGTCAGCCCTCCATCCCACAGCACACCCTCCGTGCCTGGATTATGCAAGAGTGGCTGCTTTTGTTTCACTGACCAAGTCCTGACTCACAATACTACCAACAAAGCAGTGGTAGAGGGCTGAATCATAAAAGGCAAGAGTGGTGAAAGTTTTTACATTTAAGATGTACTTACTCAATTTTATGCTTAGCAAAGGCTATTTCTATCAAGTGTAATCAGATTTAGGAAGCCAGAATAAAACACACATGAGCAACTGACAATATGTATGACACCGAATGAGTGCTCAGTTTAGAGATGATCTGATGTTATAATTTCAAGTTCAGGTGAAGGACTCAATTGGGATTCAGACAGACTGAGGCCAACCTTTGAAAACCAGAATGAGAGGCAGTGTCCATCACAGTGGGCTGTTTTCTCTCCATCTCCGTATATTTATAGCCATTCCATTATGTAATCTACCTTCTGACCATAACCATTTTATTCAATTCAAAATGCTTGTCTAAAAGTTAGCGCTTTGATCAGTCTATCAGATTTTCCAGAGTCGTCTTTCTGTGCGTCTTACAGAGCCTACCACACCGATCTGCTTGCACAGAAAGTTCAGCGTCACCCCTAAGCACTTGAACAAGACCATCAGAACAATAATTTCATGAGGAGTGAAGCATTAAACATGAAGAGACACAAGGGAAAAAGCTGGAGAGAAAAGGAGAGGTGAAAAAAAGATCTCCCAATAATTTACTGTAATGTCCCATTGTTAATTTCCTTATCCCGCCTTTGAGCAAATCCTCAGTGAAGGGCTTTCTCCTTCTGTGCAGTCACAGCTACGGACCCCTCAGCTGCCAGCTCTGTCCATCCCCTTCCCCTACAGATAGCAGCGGACAGCACTGCAAAGACAGTGGGGACAACGGAAAGGCTGTGCAAAAAGGAAAACAAACTTAAAAACCCATTGCTAAAAAAAAAGTGAGACTTTTGGAAACAACATCAAAGCCATCATACCTGAAGGTTTTCCTCCCTCCCGGGCATTGAGCCAAAGTGCTGAAGAATTTGGCTTCGAAATCTGTCTCTTAAATTCTGAAACCAGCTGCAGGCTTGTGAGTATACCAAGTCATGAAGCTGTCTGAGATTCTCGACCTCCTCGTCATTCTCAACCTAGAAACAAAACAGTAAGACTTGCATCTAGTCCCCCTGGTCCAGATCACTAACCCAACAGAAATGCAAAAATAAAAATGTAAAAAGAGGCAATCCCAATTTCAGTGCTGGATCAGAGTATTCTTACGCAATACATATCCTGTGCTTCTGCCTCACAAAGCGCAATGGCCAGACTAAAGAGACACCACAAGGTGTGACCGCCACCTGGCCTCGTCACCGAAGCAATGCAATACTGCGGAACCCTACTGCCGGCCTCCAGCTGGGAGGGGTACAACTGACAGTGAGTTGGGAATTCCTTTTTGTCTCTCTGCATTGATGGTTTTTGAAAGCAGTGGGACAAGAAAGGAATGTCGTCACTACAATAAGAGGGAAGATTGGGAGAGGTTTCAGGCAGAGAGAACATGGCAGAAAGCAGGTAACAGGAGGGACAATAAGCATAAGTACACTTTTACCAGGGAACTGAGTCAAAACACAACAAGAATCTTAGCATAGAAAACCAGTATATCAAAAGAGAAGAAATTATGCAAGGAGGAAGTTCTATAAAGGCAAGGCTGTGGCTACCTCCATCATTCCTCCTTGCACCCTTCAGATCACCAAACTGCAAACATAAAATTAAATGCATCAGCTTTGCAGCCTCAGATCCAGAAGAAGTAGTCTCACAGGAGATGAAATAGAGCGTTAACTCCTCCATCTTCTATTGATTTCTGTAGCACGCTCTTCTAGCCCACTCGCTATGTGCCGGGGAGGGCTCTAGTTCACATACATTAACTCATCTGAACAAATACCAGGCCTGACTCAGCCTTTCATACTTCAAGAATGACTCACTATAAAAGGGACTCTGAACACATACTTTTTATTTCTGAAAGATGTGAAATGAAAAAACTAAAAAGCACCTGCCTTTTGCACAATACTGTGAATGTGCTTAATACCACTGAGCTATATACTTAGCTATGATTAAACTGGTAAGTTGGGTTAATGAAAAGGTAGAGGAGCCAGTTGAAGACTTCTGCTCTTGCAATGACTATACAAGATTCAGTCCCCTGCTAACACACGTTGGTCTTGACATGAGCTGGAAATAAACTTGTGACTTGTTAAAACTATTAAAGAAAACCTCTACGTGGCACCCTTACAAAATTCAAGGAAACAAACCATGGGCTGTAGAAAACAAGGAACGACACAAATGAAAAGTGTCTGACGTGGAAAAAGGAGCTGGCTAAAAAGCAGGCAGAACTTTAAGGGAAAAAAAGACTGCTTATAAAGTAAATTTGAGAAGCTTTTCCAGAAGGAAGGGACAAGAAATCATTACAAAGATGAGACATTAAGATGAGGAAAAATTATTAGACATTCCTAAGACTGCAAAGACAGCAAACAGTTTCTAAACACCAAACTCATAATGCTTTCAAGATGCTATTCTATTGTCCTATATTTCTATCTAGGCATATGGTTGGCCATATATACTCAAGGGATTGTGTCATCAAATCCAAATGTGAAGATGTAAACTTACAAAGAATATTGCCTTTAGCAAATGACTCCATTAACTAAGCATGCCTAAGGCACAGAAACTATCAAACTTCCACAACACTTTTGGCCTACTGCACAAAAAAAGAAGTCTCCCCATAGCATCTTAATCATAAGACAGGACAGGAAATATCAGCCCAATCAAGTTGATCAGAGAGGCAATATGGCATAATGCTGAAGCACAGCACTTGGGGCCAGAGAGCTAGCTTTAAATCATTTCTATGACTCTACCTAGAGGATCTTAGGCATATTTATTACCACTTTTGGATCTGACTTTCCTCATCTAAGGATCTCAGAGTTCCGAAAATTCAAAGAGCTAATGTTTGTAATGCCAGCGTTCAATAAACGATTAAAATGAAGGGCCCAAATCAATGAACAGGGAGAGCATATGATCAATGGTTTTATAATGCCCTTCCAAAAGAAACTGCCTTTCATCTGATAATCATAGCATCACAAATCATTTTTTTGGTACCTAAACTAACTGCAGATGGTGAATTACTGGAATCATCAAAAGGCCCACATTAACCCTTTGCAAGAAGGTTATCACAATAACGCACCGCAGGAAAGATCTCACCAGTAAGGCTGGTGACAGTACTTTCTCTGTGATGCCCTAGAGTTTGAACACCTGTCCTCTCACCGTGTCCATGTTGTCATTAAGGCTATGTCAGATACATACAGACCAGTTTTTAAAGGCTTTAATGTGTCTGCCTACTAATAAATTCGATTAAAAAGGGCAGGGATTAGCAGCTTTCATAACCTAGATGGGTTCTAAGTTCAATTCAATCCATCGCTGGTGCTAAGTGCCCACCATGCCCACGTACACTCTAGGCACCACGTTGGTTGGGGAGCCTGCAGAAATGAAGAGGATCCGTGCTCTGGACTCTTCCAAGTTGACACACCGTGAGTAAGAGCAAGATAAGCAAAAGCTAACTGGGAGCTAACTTGTGTAAGTATCGACCAGAGTCCCTGGGACAAAGAACTGTTGTACGCGCCTAGACTATCAGCCTGTGCAATGCCAAGGACAGAGTACCCCGAGGTGTGCTCAAGAAGCATTTAATACCTTAACATCTTCCAGATATTCAATGTCTGCAGTGCAATATCCATCTTTCATTCCTCTCTTTAAGACCCTAAACCGCTTTCCTCCAACTGTGTCAACCACAGACCTCCCGTCAGGTAAGAAATGTACATTCCGAATTTGTAGCATACACCCATAATCTGCAAAACTAAAAGAAAACTTCGGATTAATATCAAAGTTCAAGTAACAAGCATGCAAATTCTCAATATTCAAAGCAAGTTCCAATGTAAACAAAAATATTTCTGTACAAAAACATACCTATTCTGGGTATCACTAACACACATCCCAAACTGTTTAGTTCCAGTTTGTATACTTCTTCGAATCATCAGTCTGTATCTTGGCTCAAATACATGAAGAGGGCAAGGCACAGTAGGGTAGGCCATAGTGCAAACAAATATTGGAACATTCTTGGTCAAGCTGAAGAGGAAAAAAGTCTCATTATCATCCATCAGAACGTACCACAAAAATGACTGAAGCTTGCAACCCTCATCAGCATCTATTTATAAAACTAAATCTGAATTTAAGATACCAGGTTGTCATACAGAGCTAAGTATCTTTATGAATCAAGAGTACAGTTAGTATTAATACAAACTTTTGTTTGTATTTTGTATTAATCTGTTTAAAATATTTAGAACAGTTAGTCTTTTATCCATCAAATACTCTTCCTTATAGATAATAAGAAAAAAATGGGCTCCCACAGTCCACAAAAGGCAAATCATTAAAATTCCTAGTGCATTAAAATATTTTCAATTTCATGATCAAAAACATAACATTTTTTCTAGGTAATTAAAATTATAGAATATTTTTCACTGCCAGATTGGCAGGAAAGAAGGAGGACAACAGTACCGCCCAGTTCTGGCATGGGCATGGGAAAAACTGGCAGGGCTGAGGGCAGTTTCAAACAGTACAACCAAACTGAAGAAGAATCTGGCCGACACTTTAAAAAGTTCATATCCTTTAAACTCCTAGAAAAACTTGTACAAGTACTTGAAAGCTCACTGTAACATTGTGTATAGTAATCAAAACTTAGAAGAGGGGACTAGTAAAATAAACTGACATAACCATAAAATGAAGATATACGTGTGTGTGTGTGTGTGTGTGTGTGTGTGTGTGTGCGCACATACACACGTTGACTTTTGTTGAAAATGTATTTATACATCTTAAAATCTGGAAGGATACGTGCCGAAATGCCAATGTGATTCCTTTTGGGTTATAGATGACCTTTGCCACCCCTGCTTATTTACAGGATCTTCTAGCTTTTCTTCAAAATGACATAATTATGTGCAAGGAATACAAGTATTAGCTCCTCTTTTAAAAAATGTGTAATCTACCATGACTAAGCATTCCATTTGGTCTTTTTCAGTTCTTCTGCTGACAAATATTAAGCAGCAAAACTCTGAAGTACCAGGGGATGAGTACTTAAGATGCGCACCCCACAAAAAAAAACAGCCCTGGTAGTAACAAAGACTCCCTCAAGCTTCTCTGCATCACACTCAGCCCCCCTCAAGTGAGGACTTCATCTGTCATTTGCCGATTCCACTCTTCTGCCGGGAGTCTGGTTGCAGTCACTATACTTAAGATTTCAAAAGCATATCTGTGGCTTTCCTGTAACTAGCTTTTGGCAGTGTTGATCAAGAAAGTTCATAATCCTCATATCAGGACATTTTCTATCAAAATCACAATGAAATATCAGTATCACGGAAGACAAATCAGTACCAACTTAGAAGAATGGACACCGTTCTTCTATCAAAGGGCACTGGCCCAGTGAAGACATTTGGTGGACACATACTAAGTCTGCAAGCACAATTTTTTCTTAGAAAGTAAGAAAAAAATAACTTTTTGTTTCCATTATTTTCCAAAATCTATTACATAAACACGGCATGTAAAATGTGCAGTTCTGTTTCTTTGGTGTGTCCAGTGAAAGAGAAAGCAAGTTAAGAAATTACGCAGGAAAGAAATTTAGAGAGACTCCTGTGACTCGAGCAAGAGGGAAAGACAGGAAGGGAAAAGAACGTCATAAAAGGACAAGGAAGAAAGGATACAGAGCACCAAAACCAGGTCCAACCTACCCAGCCCCAACTAGCCAGTGCGTGCTCGCTCTCAGTAGTGGTCTGTACCACTCTATCCCTCAATTACCTCCCGACACTAACTTAATCTGCTACCGGTAATCTTGACTAATTAACACTTTGGCCCCTACGCCACTCCTACCAATTTCAGCCTCAGGCCTCAAGGTCCCACCCACTTCCCGACCTCTCATTGGCTAAAGCAGCTGCCAGTCCAGGCCGTTTACGCTCCACCTTCCTGCTAACCCTGCCTGGTACCTGAGGGTTCTGTTCCCAACTCCACTGCCTGAGGTCCCGTAGGAAATTCCTCCTCCACCGAAACTACCACTACGGTGCAAAGGGCTTGAGTCAACAACCCCCAGTGGAACATCTGGAAGTTACCAAATGAACTTTTAAAAACTTCTGTCTGTTGAGGAGAGGGGAACCTGACCCGTGTTTGTTGAAAATAGCCTGGGGCTACACTAGGTTGAACTCGAGACAGGATCCAGCTGGCTGCGAGAAGGTCTCTCCTTACTGTTTTAAAGAGTGGTGGCTGGGGCTTGATCACATTAACTTTATGAGAAGAAACTTACTGTGACAGCTCAGCAGTTTCTTCATCATATATTTGTTTTCTCTCAGACAGCTCATCAGGCAGATACTTCACTATCAATTCTTCCAACAGCTGTGTCACACAGTACCTCCTATCTGCTAGATACTAAAAGACAGTGTTATTTCACACTCCAGTACTTTTCCTACAGCAGAAAACAGGCAAAAACAGTTCATAGTAAAGCCTTTATTACATATTTATACAGTTGATTCTGAATTAATTTGTGAGGAAGAACGTGACAAGTGATGATGCCACACAGGTCAATCTGCGCAGGCTTTGCCCCAAAGCACTGAAGACACGTGGCTGCGGTGGAGACTACCACCGTCCAGAAGACCCTTGTCCTGCTACGACCTCAAATCCTTTCTGGGCAGCAGGAGGCCCTGCCCTCTCCCACACCAAAGGCCAATTTCTATCTGACAGCTCGTGGGTACTTCAGACTAGCATTTTAACTGAGAACCAAAAAAATAAGCTAAGGAATAAAGAAAATAATACACTTGCCTTATTTAGGAAAAGTGAAACTATTCTTTTTGTCCTAGTTTTGGTGGCCGAGTCTCCAGATCATTTTTCTTGATGATTTTCCTTCCCGTGTCACCCACTGTCACTCAGACCCTTATCAAGAGGTTGCTTTTCCTACACGATCCACCCCCCAACTCTATATAAAATGGTACATTTGTACCACTCCCTTAACACTCCGGAAAACCGCCACTCGCATTTCCACGTCATTATTCCAACTGCTAAAAGCCATCCCTCTCCTTCCAGCCTGTAAGCCTGCCTAGCCTGCAAGGTCTGGCTCCAACTTTACCTTTTTCATGAAGTCTGCCTTAATTTTTCTGTCGCCTGAGAAACCCAATTTTACTGCCTTTATCCCATAAAAGGCAGTTACCACACACTGTATTCCATGGACAAAAAGACATGTTTCTGTAGGGAAGTTAAAAAACTGCATAAGGCTGGGACCAGGTCAGGACGTGGGTACAGAATTTTGGAACAATAACCCATCTAATAAAGTTGGTGAGGAACGACTCTTGGGAGACAATCAGAAGATAAAGAGAAGCCACATACTTTTAATCTGCCGTTGCAGCAAAAATAAGGGTTTGTCATTATCCAAGGAAGAATGGAGGAGTAGGAAGGGGGAGAGGTTGGGAAAGGGTACCAGGAGTGGTTTTCAAACTTTAGCATGAAATCAGGCTTGTTGAAAAGCAGAGGGCTGAGCCCCACCCCAGAGTTTGTGATGTCGTGGCTCTGAGGTGGGGTCTGAGAATTTGTAACAAGTTCTCAGGTAATACAGATGCTGCTCATCAGGGGAACACATTTTGAAAACCAATGGGCTAAATAGTATATATGATACTCGTGTATTAATTTGGGGGGACTAGGAATCTAAATTGTACAATATTTCTGGGGGGATGTAGGTAACCCAGCATTTGGTTTTAAGAGTCTTATAAATACATGGTTTTGGATCAGCCATTCACCTTCCAGAAATTTATCCTAAGGAAATAGTCAAGACGCAAATCATGGTATATAAAACAAAGAACAAAACAACTTACATACCCAACAACAGGGAAATGTTAAATCAATGGATTATTCTGCTATAAAAAAATCTTAAATACATTCCGATGAAAGAAGAACAAAAGAAAATGACAAAAGCATAAAATGACAGAGCGTATCAATTTGTTTTTTTAAATATATACTTAGATTTTACCTATTATACAGGATACCTTTAGGACACAGGATAAAGTTATTTTCAAACAGTATGCTGGCTGTATTTTTAAATAATGCTTGTTTTCCTTCAAACTCCAGACATTTCTTAAGGTGAGGTAGCTCTAAATTTAAAGCCACATATCTAATTGTTAATTTGAAAAAAAAAAACACTATATACTACAGAATATTTAAAAACTCTGGAAACACAGAAAAAAAACATGATTAGAGTACTTCACCTGAAAACATGAAGTATATAGGCAGAAATGTAATTAATAAACTTTTTAAGAACGAGTTTGTCTTAGGTTTTTGGACTTTGTGAAAATTCTATATATGGTTTTATGTTTGACATATTGGCTTGTTATGTAAGACTCCTATCCATGTATTTAATACACATATGCTATTATAATATCTGTACAGAGTTGTTTTTTCTGCATAGGAATTAACTACGTTCAAATGCAAAATGGCTTATTAATTTTTTATTCATATTTGGAAGACTATTTTTTAAGCAATGCTGTCACCCCCCAGAGATAGGATCATTCTCGTGATCAATGCTACAGTTGTAATTGGGACCTAGAATTATAACACTGGGGCCTCACCTTATGGCTAAGGACACCCAAGCAGGATTGGGAAAATGCTGTCTTCCCATTGGTTACAAAAGATATGTACCTGAGATCCAGCTATTTCCCTAACACAGGTTATTAATAGCATTGCTCACTGACTGTACAAGGGGTGTGGGAAGTTGTGCCTCCAGTAAATACACCACTTTCTAGAGCTGTGCTGCCCAAGTGGTAGCCACCAGTCACATGTGTCCACTTAAATGAAAATGAAAATTTAAAATACAGGTCTTCAGCCACACTAGCCACATTTCAAGTGCTCAATTGCCACGTGTGACTACCATGATGGACAGCATAGTTATGGAGAATTTCCATCAATGCAAAAAATTCTATTAGTTGTTCCATATGTTAAGGAGGCAGGACTAGGGCTGAAATCCAGGGTATTATTGAGGGTGGAAGGCAAGGCAGTTGGGTTTTCCCAATACTGTCTGTCATCATTAAAACTGAACCAAGTCTAGGCCAGGTACTTGACCATAGCCCCCTTTGTTTAAAAAAAAATAATACATGGGGCTTGGCCTCCAGAATGGCCCTCCTTTCCCCTATGCTCTCCAAATTCACCTTTCTCCAGCACTAGCATTTTGGGTAATGTAATGTTTTCCTTCTTGGTCAGTCAGCATATATAATGTAATTTATTCTGAACATGATAATCACTCTATTTCTATGGGCTAAATACAAATCAGTATTGCCAAGCTTAAGATCAATAAACAGATAAATATGCAAATGTTTACCTCTTTTAAGCTTTCTTTGCAGAGAGGACAATACGGTGTATGATCTAAACAGCGCTCAAGGCAATTCTTACAGAAGGAGTGTCCACAAGGGGTTGTTACTGGCTCAAAAAACAACCTGAAATCAACCAAAATACATGTTTTCACATTAAACTATCCATGGGAAAAAGTGAAGAAATAATGGAACCATAAGACTAATCTCTATTTGAGGAAGAAGGAGGGTCTAGTGGGCAGGAGAGGAAGGAAGGGGCAGTGATACATACAATTATCCCCTCCTGAACCTTTTAAAAGTTCTCCATCAACAGGGGTACTACTCTGCCAAGGGGTGAAAGCTATACTGACCAATGGAACAGCCCACATGGGAGCTACTAAACATCTGAAATCCAGCTGGTCCAAACTGAGAAGTGCAATAAATGTAAAATGCACATAGTCTCTGAGACTTGGTGTGTAAAATAAACAATATGAAATATATAATTAGTTGTTGACTAGATTATTTCTTAATAAGCCTATAAAAGCCTTACAATATAAAATCCATGAAAAAGAATAACCCAATAAACTTTACAGTTAATTCGTAAAGAAATATTAGGCTTAATACCAGAATTAATGAACAATATAGAAATACTAATTTTACTTACATGATAATTATTTCCTGAAACATGATACTTCGGAATTTCCTAGATAAAAAGGCACTTGAGAAATCATCTGGCCTAATGCCCTCACCTCACAGATGGATGAAGCAGTCTAGGCTCAGAGATAAGGGACCTGCTCAGAACACAGCTAGTTCTTACCAGCCTGATGTGGCCATCCACCAGGTCTCCGGGTACTGTTCCTCTGACTCCACCACAACTCAAGTAAATGGAACATATCTTTCAAAACTATTAGTCTTCTAGAATTACAAGCATTCTACACAATGGAAATCTTTTATTTTTATTTTTTTAATTTGTTTTAAATTTACATCCAAATTAGTTAGCATCTAGTGCAGCAATGATTTCAGGAGTAGATTCCTTAGTGCCCCTTATCCATTTAGCCCATCCCCCCTCCCACAACCCCTCCAGTAACCCTCAGTTTGTTCTCCATATTTAGGAGTCTCTTCTGTTTTGTCCCCTTCCCTGTTTTTATATTCTTTTTGTTCCCTTCCCTTATGTTCATCTCTTTGGTCTCTTAAAGTCCTC
This sequence comes from Panthera uncia, assembly GCF_023721935.1. NCBI lineage: Eukaryota > Metazoa > Chordata > Mammalia > Carnivora > Felidae > Panthera > Panthera uncia. The sequence goes on from NC_064811.1 coordinate 175,497,731, forward strand.
ATGTGAGTGAAGTGAGATGACTTTTGTCTTTCTAATTTCACTCAGCATAATACCCTCCAGCTCCATCCAAGTAGTTGCAAATGGCAAGATTTCATTCTTTTTGATTGTCGAGTGATACTCCATTGTATGTATATATAGTGATACTCCATTGTATGTATATATATATATATATATATATATATATATATACATGTATATATATATATATATACGTATATATATATATACGTATCCATTCATCCATCGATGGACATTTGGGCTCTTTCCATACTTTGCCTATTGCTGATAGTGCTGCTATAAACATAGGGGTGCGTGTGTCCCTTCGAAACAGCACACCTGTATCCCCTGGATAAATGCCTAGTAGTGCAATTGCTGGGTGGTAGGGTGGTTCTATTTTTAGTTTTTTGAGGAACCTCCATAACTGTTTATCAGAGTGGCTGTGCCAGCTTGCATTCCCACACAACGGAAACCTTTATCCAACTTTACTTGAAAAGGACTTTATAGTTAAAACAAGACAGAATCATATATATACAACACGTTAGCATTTTTACCCAAATCTAAAACCATGTATGTGTCTAAGTTTCAATAATATGTATAACTTTTATAGTCCTTTACAATATGTAAGTCATTAGATTCTTACAACGCCTGCAATATAGGCTATGGAAATACCCCACTGTGTAAGTAACGAAAATCCAAATAATGTTCAGAGATTACCTGCCCAAGTTGTGAAAGGTAAGCCGAGAACTAAAATTCATATCTTTTGATTTTTAGTCCAGTATTCTGTCACTTTAGAGTAGATTACCTTTATGTACTTTGTATTTTATTTGGTAATATAAAATATGCATCTTTATAAAATTTTATACACTTACCTCATGCAGAGAGAACACTCAAAATCTGCAACATCTATTAATTCTTCTGGGATGTCACCGTAAGTTAATGAAAACGTACAGACTTCATTGCGAGTTTCTATTAAAACAAAGAGGGTTATCATCTTTAGGAAAAAGTTTAAAGACCATTCTAAATAAATAGATGTGTTCTAAATGAGTGTAGTGACATTTTTACCTCCTTGTTTTTTAAGCTTATTTCTTCCGTCTTCATCTACAATCACATCCTGGTCTAAAAGAGACAACTTTCTTTTCAGCAGAGCACCTTTTTCTTGAACAGAGAGTAGAGGTTCCGAGGACACTCTTTTTAAACAGTCCTCTCTGGCAGGCATTTCTGTTGAATTTATAGCCTGTGCTGACCATGTACGGTTTAAGCTTCCTTTGATAAGCTCTGAAGTGACCTCTGGTATTTCTTCGTTCTACAAAAGTACAATAAACAAGGGTAACTGTATTGCGGCTCTCACCAGGAACCAAACTGAAATGAAATTCCACTGTCTCAGAATGTTCTTTTTACCATTCATTTAAAAGCACCAACTTTTAATTCTAAAACCCTGATAAATAAATCATTTTACTAGTAATTATAATATAGCCTTAGACATCAAGCTGACATGTTATAATGAGGTCGATGCAGTTATGCTAATATAGTTGTTACAACCCTGAAGAAACTAAAATAAATACCATGTTCTACATTTCCCATGAGACTAAAGTTTTCTGATATTCAGGTGACCTAAAATTGTGGTTAATGAACACATATTTTACATAAAAGTTTAGTGTAAAATAAAAGGCTACAGACAAAAAAATCTAATTCAGATCATGCTTAATAGATTCTATTTCTTGAAACCCAGAAAGTGAAAATCTTAACCTGTAAAAAAACAGATGCACTCAACCCATGAAAATCTTTTCTCACCCCTTACCTGCTCTGGGCTAAGCTCTGTGGCAGAGTGAGACTCTTCCATTACTACAGGAAAACCAAAAGGTTTGTTTTTAATACATGGCAATGAACTCCAGGAAGAGTCCTTCAGGCCTTCTTTTAAGTTTTCAGGTGACAATAAATCACATAAAATCTGTAAGAGAAATGTAAAGGTAATGGAAAATATATGATTAGGGATAATTTAATATAAAGCTATCTAAGAAATTTTAGAAAATTCACAGCAGACATTGTTTTTAATGAGCAGAGGAGGAAGAGATTAAGCAATAAACAGAAATGCCAAACCATTCAAAAGGCTTGTAAAGCCAAGGTGTGCCTGAATGGGGTCAGATCACGTCAAAGAAATAATTCAAAAGAAAAGCATTGGAGTGGCTAGACTACCAGCCTAGAAGTTACCCAATATTAAAACTGACTTTTTAATGGAGGATTATAAAGAGATTTTTGAATGAGAGAGAGAGAAGGACTATGGGAGGGGCAGACAGAGGGAGAGAGAGAATCCCAAGCAGCCTCCGTGCTGTCAGAGCAGAGCCCAGCACAAGCTTGAACTCATGAACCATGAGATCGTGACCTGAGCTGAAACCAAGAGTCAGACACTTAACCGACTGAGCCACCCAGGTGCCCTGTAAAAAGAAGAGATCTCAAGAGAAGTAGAAAATATTTACCTCTCAACATTAGTGAGTCCCAGCCTAGCAAGTTCACAGTTCACCCCAACGTATACTTTAAGACTGGACTTAGAGTGTTTAAGTGAATTAAAGAACTTGTAATTCTAATTACAAAACTCTTAAAATTCCACTTATTTACCCTGAATTTAGCTTCTCACTGAGTAACCTACACGGGTAGCCACCATTGCCCAGCTCTCTCGGTTGGGAGCACCATATGGCAGCTGTCCCTTAACAGCTGTGAGTTAACCTGGGAGGCAGCTGTCCCATCAGAATTTCTGGGTGCTGCTATCGGGAATACATCTTAAACAAAACCATGGTAGGTTAAGCGAGGGAAGAACCTGGCTAGAAGGAAATGAGTAGGACCCAAATGATTGTTATTGTCGAATAAACTATATTAAATGAACAGCAGAGCATTTCTTAAAGTCTAAACGTGGATGTTTTAGTTTTTCAGTTGCATTACCTCTCAAACTCACAAAAATCAGATTACTCCTGAATCATTGCTATGAGGTAAATAAATAGGAGATATATTCAATGTACATAAAAGTGCTTATCTGGTAGGAGCTCAGGCAATATCCCCTTTAATGAACAAACAATATTCCCTTTAAAATTTGTAGGTTTTTACTTTTCTCCTGGCTTAAAAAAATGCATTAAACACTCAACTACTCTAGAACCCAGCAACTCCACTAAGTATTTACCAAAGAGATATAAAAACTTATGTTCACAAAACGACTTGTTCAAGAATGTTAATTCATAGCAGCAGCTGGTAACAATCCAAATGAAAATCACTAGTAACTGTGAATACCACAAATTGTGGTATGTTCCTACGATGGAATACTTAGTGAACAAGAAAAAATTGCTGGATAGATCCCAAAACTATGATGTTCTGCAAAAAAAGCCAGCCACAAAAGAGCACACACTGTGTGGTTTCACTTGTATGAAGTTCTAAAATAGGCAAAACTACTCTGTGGTAATAAAGATCTAAACAGTAGTTGTCTCTGGGAGCAGGGATAGAGGCGATTTGCTGAAAAGGGGATGACTGGACTTTCCAGCATGGTGACAATAGTCTATATCGTGCTGCTACATGGATGTTTAATTTCTCAAAACTCACCAGACTGTAAAATCCATGCAGTTTATTATATGTAAATCAAACCACAATTTACAAAAAGCGTACTGCGAGAAAACCAAGTATTTCAAAGTATCACTTGTTTTGCATTTACCTGACCTTATTAAACAACAAACGTTTACAGAAATATAAGGATATCTAGTAGCATAGAAGATGCAAAATTATAAGCCCTTAAAAAGGTCTGCAGTGTCCCCAGGGAGATACCACTAACAAATATAAAACAGTTGGAAAACACATGAGAGTAAACGATTTTTTGTTAAATCGATGGGCTGGAAGGTATATGCAAGCAAGCCTCAGAGAAGATATGCAGAGGTTAGCTGTATGTATGAGGGATCCGGGACCTGAGAAAATTTTCAACATTCTCATACTTCAAAGTGCACAAGAATTTTCCTAGGTGTTTGTAAAACTATGCCGGAATTCCAGAGATTCTAATTCCAAAGGTCTGTGGTGAAGTCCAGGAATCTTTATACTTACCATGCCCCTAAAGCCACAATGTAAAAAACACTATAGAGGTGATAAATAACACGGCATGTTTTAAAGATATTGAGGAGAACATCGTGATTGGGCACTGCAATTGTATCAGGGTAGATTTTCCAAAAACACTTTCCAAAGACTCTAGTCTTTCCAGATACTCTAAATAAGTTTGACAAAAGTTGAATGCTACCATCATATTAGTACAGCAAAAACTGTGAGAATTTCTGAACAAACCTGTTTAACCTGGTTTAACCCAATGTTTCCCAAAGTCATTTAGTCAGCGAACCTCCTCCCTTTTTTCTTAACACCAACTAACACACCACAAAACAAACTCTGGAAAGTGATGGATGGAGTACTGAAAAAATTAAGGAAGAACGAACCGGGGCAATACTACGGGCAACCATGGAAAACAAGCAAACCTTAGACTGGAAATTAAATGAAAAAAGCAAGTCAACAAAAATTCCTAATAGGAGTCCCAAAGTGAGAAAAGAAAGAGTAGGAAAACTTATTTGAAGAAGTAATGGCTGAAAACTTCTCTAACCTGGGGAAGAAAACAGAATTTCCAGATTCAGGAAGCACAGAGTTGCAAATCAGATGAACCTAAAGAGATCCAAACCAAGACACATTATAGCTCAAACGGGACAGTTTAAAGAGAGAATCCTAAGAGCAGCAAAAGAAAAAACTTATTACACAAAAGGGAAACCCCATATGGCCATTAGCAGATTTATTACCAGAACCTTTGCAGGCCAGAAGGAAAATGGCATGACATATTCAAAATGCTGAAAGGAAAAAACGTCCACCAAGAGTTCTCTACCCAGAAAGATTATCATTCAGAATTAGGAAAAAAAAAAAAAAAGATTAAGAGTGTTCCAGACAAGCAAAAGCTAATGGAATTCATCACCACTAAACTGGCCCTACAAGACATGTTAAAGGGACTTCTCTAAACTGAAGAGAAGTGTCACTAATATTAACAAGAAAACATATCAAAGGAAAAATCTCAGGGGGAAACATAAATATACAGTAAAGGTGAGTAGAGCAATCACTTATAAATAAAGCAAATATGAAGGTTAAAAGACAAATAGTAAAATTAACTGAAATTACAATAATTGGTTAAGAGATGTCTAAAATAAAGAGATGTATAAGGTGACATCAAAAATATAAAAGGTGAAGGGGGAGAAAAATGTAGTTTTGGAATGTGTTCAAACTTAAGTTGCCATCAACTCAAAACAGACCATTACAATGTAAGTTATGTGTGAGCCTTACAGTGACCACACAAAAACTGACAGTAAATATGCAAAAGAAAATGAGAGAAGAATCGAAGCATACACTAAAGGAAATCATCAAACTACGAGGAGAGAAAAAGGAGAAGAGAGAGGAATGATGAAAACAGGCAAACAATAATTAACAAAATGGCAACAGGCACATAACTATCAATATTTAAGTGAAAACAGACTATACTTTCTAATCTAAAGACAAAGGGTGGCTAAACAGATAAAAAACCCAGATCCATCTACATGCTGCCTACGAGACACTTACTTCAGGATACACACATTGTGAAAGTGAAAGGATAGACGTTCCAGGCACATGGAAATGAAAAGAAAGTTACACGCTGTACTCATAGCAGACAAGAGACTTTAAAACGAAGACTTTAAAAGAAGGGCAGCACATAATAATAAACAAGATTCAACAAGGAAACATTTATAAGCATATGTACATGCAACACAGGAATACCAAAATATGCAGCAAATAAAATGAACCTAAAGGGAGAAACTGAGAGCAATAATAATGAGGGACTTTAACACCCCATTTACATCAATGGATAGATCATCCTGATAGAAAACTAATAAGGAACGATTGGTCTCAAAATGACACATTAGACCAGATGGACTTAACAGGTATATACAGAACGTTGCATCCCAAAGCAGAATACACATTCTTCTCAAGAGCACATGAAACATTCTGCAGAACAGATCATGTTGAAATAAGTCTCAAATTCAAGAATACTGAAATCCTATCAAGCATCTTCTAGAACCACAATGGTATTAAAGTAGCCATTACAAGGGGGAAATAAAACTGAATAAAAACAACCCAAAATGTGGAGATTAAACATCATGCTACTAAACAACAAATTACTCATCAAAGAAATCAAATAAAAAAAAAAAAACAGCTAGAGACGATTGAAAATAGAAATACAACGTACTGAAATCTTTGGGATGCAGGAAAAGATGTTCTAAGAAGTATACCTCAAGAAACAAGAAAAATCTCAAATAAACAATCTAATTTTATATCTAAAGAAGCTAAAAAAGAGGAACAAAGCCCAAAGTCATAGAAGAAAGGAAATAATAAAGATCATAGCAGGAATAAATGAAATAGAAACAAAAAGAGGGAAGGTCAAAAAATTAAGAGCTGGATCTTTGAACAAATAAATAAGATGGACAAATGTTTAGCTAGACTAACCAAAAAAAAAAAAAAGAGAGAGAGAGGGCTCTTGACTTAGAAAGAAATAGAAAATTTGGACAGCCCAATTCCTGGCAATGAAATTAAATCAGTAGGAGTGCCTGGGGGGCTCAGTTAGTTAAGTGTCCAACTCCTGATTTTGGTTCAGGTCATGATCTCATGGTTCCTGAGTTAGAGCCCCACATCTATCAGTGCAGAGCCTGCTTGGAATTCTCTCTCCCTCTCTCTCTCTCTGCCTCTCCCCTACTTGTGCACGTTCTCTGAAAATAAATAAACTTTTAAAAATAAATAAAACATTGTATAAGGTTGTTTAAAAAATTGAATTAGTAAACAAAAACGTCCCAACAAACAAAAGTCCAGGAGCAGATGGCTACATAGAGGAATTCTAACCAAATATTTAAATAAGAGTTAACGTCTATTCTCAAACTATTCCAAAAAATCAAAAGGAAGGAAAGATTCCAAATTCATTCTATGAGGCCAACATTATTCTGATACCAAAACCAGATGAAGACAATACAAAAAAAGAAAACTATAGGCAAATATCTCTGATGAATACAGATGCACAAATCCTCAATAAAATATTAGCAAACAGAATCCAATAGCACATTAAAAAAAATCATTCATCACAATCATGTGGGATTTATTCCTGGGATACAAGGGTGGTTCAATATTCACAAATCAATCAACGTGATACATCACATCAATAAGAGAAAGGATAAAAGCCACAGAATCATTTCAATAGAAGCAGTAAAAACAATTGACAAGGTATAATATCCATTCATGATGAAAAACCCTCAAAAAAGTAGGTTTAGAGGAAATATACTTCAACATAATAAAGACCATATATGAAACCAGAGCTAACAACATACTCAGTAATGAAAAATTGAGAGCTTTTCCCCTAAGGTCAGGGGATAGGCAAGGATATCCACTCTCAACACTTTTGACATAGTATTGGAATTCCTAGCCATGTAACCGACAAGAAAAAGGAATAAAAAGTATCCAAATTGGTAAGGAAGAAGTAAAACTTTCACTATTTGCAGATGACATGATACTCTATATAGAAAACCCTAAAGACTCCACCAAAAAACTACTAGAACAGACAAATGAATTCAGTAGAGTCATAGGATACAAAATCAATGTGCAGAAATCTGTTGCACTTCTATATACTAATAAGCAGCAGAAAGAAATCAGGAAAACAATCCCACTTACAAATAAATTATTTATTGATAATTGATAATCTTATTAAAATAATAAGATACCAGGGATAAACCTAACCAAAGAGGTGAAAGACCTGTACTCTATAAACTATAAGACATGGAGGAAAGAAACTGAAGACAACACAAACAAATGGAAAGACATTCCATGCTCATAGGCTGACGAACAAGTATTGTTAAAATGTCTATACTACTCAAAGCAATCTACAGATTTAATACAATCCTTATCAAAATACCAACAGCTATTTTCACAGAACTGGGACAAACAATTCAAAAATTTGTAAGCAACCACAAAAGACCTCGAACAGCCAAAGCAATTTTGAAAAAGAAAAGCAAGCTAGAGGAATCACAATTCCAGACTTCAAGATCTATTACAAAGCTGTAGTAATCAAAGCAGTATGGTACTGGCACAAAAACAGACAACAGATTAATGGAGCACAATAGAATACTCAAAAATAAATACATGATTACTTGGTCAATTAATCTTCGACAAAGCAGGAAAGAATATCCAGTTGGAAAAAAGACAGTCTCTTCAACAAATGGTGTTGGGAAAACTGGACCACTTTCTTACACCATACACAAAAATAAATTCCAAATGGATTCAAGACCTAAATGTGAGACCTGAAGCCATAAAAATCCTAGAAGACAGCACAGGCAATAGCATCTCTGACACTGGTCATAGCAACATTTTTCTAGATATGTCTCCTGAGGTAAGGGAAACACAAGCAAAAATAAACTATTGAAACTACATCTAAATAAGAAGCTTCTGCACAGCGAAGGAAGCCATCAACAAAACAAAAAGACAACCTCCTGAATGAGAGAAGATATTTGCAAATAACATATCCAATAAGGGGTTAATATCCAAAACATATAAAGAATTTCTACAGTTCACCACCCCCTAAAAAGTAATCCAATTAAAAACGAGCAAGTACATGAATAGACATTTTTCCAAAGAAGACATAAACCTGGCCAACAGATACAAGAAAAGATGCTCAACATCACTAATCATCAGGGAAATGAAAATCAAAACCATAATCAGATATTGCCTCACACCTGTCAAATGGCTAAATAAAAAACACAAGAAATAACAGGTGTTGGCAAGGATGTGGAGAAAAAAAGAACCCTTAGGCATTGTTGGTAGGAATACAAGCCGGTGCAACTACTGTGAAAACTGTGTAGGTCACTCAAAAAATTAAAATAGAAATACCATATGATCTAGTAATTCCACTACTGGTTATTTACCCAAAATGAAAACAGTAATTTGAAAAGACAGATGCACCCCTATGTTTACTGCAGTATTTGTAATAGGCAAGCTATGGAAACAACAGATGAGTGGATAAAGATGTGTGTATACACACACATATATAATGGAATATCACTTGGCCATAAAAAAGAATGATATCGTGCCATTTGCAACAACATGGATCTACAAGTTATAATGCTAAGGGAAATAAATCAGTCACAGAAAGACAAATACCATATGATTTCACTCATACGTGGAATTTAAGAAACAAAACAAATGAACAAAGAAAAAAAGAAACAAAACACAGATTCTTAAACATAGAGAACTGGGGACTGCCAGAAGGGAGGTTGGTGGGGTGGAGGTGAAACAGATAAAGGGGTTAAGAATACATTATCATGATGAGCTCTAAATAATGTACAGAATTGTTAAATCTCTATAGTGTACACATGAAACTAATATAACTGTATGTCAATTTTACTAGAATAAAAAATAGTAAAAAAAAAAAAAAAAAAAAAAATCTCTGTCAAATCCAAAAAAAGAGGGCTCAGATCAACAAAATGAGAAATGAGACGTTACAAATGACACACCAAATTATAAGACACTACTACAAACAATTATATGCCAACAAATTGGACAACCTAGAAGAAATGAATAACTTTTTAGACATATACACTCCTCCAAGACTGAGTCATGAAGAAACAGAAAATTTGAATAGATCAATCACTAGTAAGAAGATGGAATCAGTAATCAGAACCTCCCAACAAACAAAAGTCTAGGACCAGATGGCTTACTGGTGAATTCTACTAAACATTTAAAGAAGATTTAATACTTATCCTTCTCAACTCTTCCAAAAACTTGAAGAAGGAACACTTCCAAAATAATTTTATGATGCCACCAAGCTGACAAGAACACCACAGAAAAAGAAAATTACAGGCCATTATCAGTGATTAAAATTAATGCAAAAATCCTCAACAAAATATTATTTAACTGAATTCAACAATACAGTAAAAGGTTCATGCATGATGATCAAATGGGATTTATTCCAGGGATGCAGGGATGATGAAACAACCAATCAATCCAATCAACATGATACACCACATTAACAAAACAGGATAAAAATCATATGATAATCTCATTAGATATGGGTTTGACAAAAGTCATCATCCATGTATGACAAAAACTGTTAAAGTAGATACGGAGGGAATGCACTTAAACATAAAGAGGCCACATATGACAGACCTGTAGCTAGCATCATACTCAGTGGCAAAAACCTGAGAGCATTTCCTCTATGATCAGGAATAAGATAAGGATGCCCATTCTCACCACTTTACTGATCATAGTACTGGAAATCCTAGTCACAGCAATTAGGCAAGAGAAAGAAATAAAAGGCATCCAAATTGGAAAGAAAGAAAATGTCACTATTTGTAGATGATATGGTACTACATACAAAAAACTAAAGATTCCACAAAAGACCTGTTAGAACTAATAAAAGAATTCAGTAACTTAGCAAGATACAAAACCAACATACAGAAATTTGTGGCATTTCTATAAATTAATTAGGATTTATCAGAAAGAGAAAATAAGAAAATAATCCAATTTACAATTGCATCAAAAATAAAATACTGGGGAATAAACTTAACCAAGGAGGTGAAAGATCTATACACTCTAAGACCCTGATAAAAGAAAGAAACAAATAAATGGGAAGATATACCATGATCATGGATTGGAAGAATAATATTATTAAAATATCCATACTCCCCAAAGCAATCTACAGATTCATTGTAATCCCTATCAAAATCCCAATGGCATTTTTCCATCCAATTAGACCAAGTAATCCTAAAATTGTAGAAAACCACAAAAGATCCCAAATAGCCAAAGCAATCTTAAGAAAGGAGAAAAATGCTGGAGCATGCTCCCTGATTTCAAACTATAAGACAAAACTACAGTACTGAATACAGTACTGTATTCAAAACAGTACAATGGCGGCATAAAAACGGACACACACACACTGATGGACCAGAAATGAATCAAACCCATACATATACGGACAATTAATTTACAACAAAGGAGCCAAGAACATGCAATGGAGAATGAATGAGTCTCTTTAATAAATGGTGCTGGGAAAGCTGGATAGACACAGGCAAAAGAACGAAACTAGACCAGTATCTTTCACCATACATAGAAATTAACTCAAAATGGATTAAAAATGTGAATTTAAGACCTGAAATCACAAATTCCTAAAAGAAAACATAGATGGTTAACTCCTCAACACGGGTTTTAGCAGTATTTTTGTGGATCTGACTCCAAAAGCAAGAAAAAGAGCAATAATAAACAAATGGGATTGCATCAAACTTTAAAGAGCTTCTGCACAGTATAAGGAATCATCAAAATAAAAAGGCAACCTACCGAATGGGAGATTTTTGCAAATCATGTATCTGACAAGGGATTAATATCCAAGATATATAAAGAACTTCTACAACTCAACAACAAAAAAACCTAATTAGAAAATGGGCAGAGGATCTGAATAGACATTTTTCCAAAGACATACAGATGGCCAACAGGAACATAAAAAGGTGCTCAGTATCACTAATCAGGGAGATATAAATCAAAACCACAATGAGGTATCATCTCACAATGGTTAGAATGGCTACTATCAAAAAGACACGAAATAACAAGGGTTAGAGAGGATGTAAAGAAAAGTGAACTGTTGGTGGTAAAGCCACTATGGAAAACAGTATGGAGATTCCTTGACAAATTAAGAACAGAATACCACATCATGCAGCTCTTCTACTTCTGGGTATGTATCTTTAGAATGCAAAAACACTGATTTGAAAAGATTTGCATTCCTATGTACATTGTTATGCGTTCCTATGTACATGTAGCATTATTTACAATAGCTGAGAAACGGAAACAACTTAAATGTCCATTAATAGATGAATGAAGATACAGTACACATATGCGATGGACTACCACTTAGCCAAAAAAAAATGATATCTTGCCATTTGTGACATCAATGGACCATGAAGGTATTATGGTAAGTGAAATAAGTCAGATGGAGAAATGCAAACATTGTATGACTTCACTCAAATGTGGAATCTTAAAAAAAACAAAAAACAAAAAACAGATAGACATGAACACACAAAACAAAACAAAAACAAATTTCCAGATATGGAGAACAGATTGGTGGTTACCACAGAGGAAGGGATCTGGATAAAATGAGGGAAGGAGGCACTGTATGGTGATGAATGGTAAACAGACTTTTAGTGGTGATCTCTTTGTAGTGTATACTAATGTTGGATTATAATGCTGTACACTGAAACTTATATATGTTATATACCCATTTTGTTTCAATTAAAAAAAATTTCTGAGCAGATATATCATGATAACAATATTTAATTAAGGATGGTTAGTCTGGCTGCAAACAAACTATTAAAAACACCAAATTTAAGCAGAAATAATGTTTTTAAATATCTGTGAATGAAATATTTTGATTTCAGTAAAAACTCAATATACTAAGTATATGAACCTTAAAACCACTTGTCAAACTGCTACTAAAGTTGACTCATGGACTCCTTATGCTCTTTCCCAAGATTCCAAAAAAGCATTTTTAAAAAGACCTATGTCTTAGACGTGCTTTGAACTATTATAGTTGGTAAACCAGTTACCTTTTCTACTTCTAGCTTTGCAGGTGCAAAATCTTCATCAAGGGCTAAGCATTGAAGAAAGAGTTGTAAGGCATCACCTAAAAAACCAGCATCATGGAGTACTTTTCCTTTCCTGAAGTAGACCTTCAATGAAAGCACACATACACAACCTTTACTAACAGAATTATTTCTTAGAAATCTAAGAATTATTTCTTAGAAATATCAAGGAAGATAAAAATGGTCTGCTTGGAAATGTGCATTTTGAAACTCTGAATGACTCTGAGAGTCCGAAGCATTTCAAAGGTATATTTACACACTTCCCTGGAGAAGCACTTCTGGGAAAATGACTTCAAAATCAAATTTCTAATTATATCACTTCAGTAATAAATCTAGAGATTCTGTTTTTGTTTTTTTTTTTAACAGTTTTAAAGTTGTGCATACAGATTATTTCCCTTGTTAATATATATTTGCCTTGGGCATCATGGGATTCTGTATCAGTTTCCTTATTAATTTATAATTTTTACAACATCCTTACTATTGTGTCCTCAAAAGCATGGTTTTGAACGGGAAGAAATTCATATAAAATAGTAACTTCTGGCTTAAAGGACATATATGAGACATGAACTGATTTGCCTTGGCAATTTAATACAAAGGAGAATTAGTAAACTGATTACTTATAATATACTTGCCTCAAGTCTTTTTTAAAACTATATGGGCAAGGCAACCTCCATTGTTCCCATTTACTGCATTAAATCACTGCCTAATCGGATCCCCATCGTTATGCCTCAATTTACAGCCTGAAGAACCTCTTCTCTTTCCATCAATAAACTTCCTTCATCAGTTTTCAGTTTGGCTCCACCTTTACAACGTGACCAGTTTTACGTGACGAAATTCTGTATAATAAGATCTCTTATTTTATTTTATTTTTCCCTCTGTGCCTGAATTCAGGCTGTTCTTTAGTTAGGAAATAGAGGTCTCTTATAATTAAAAAAATTGTTAGATAGCCATCCACTCAAAATATTAACCCTAGATTTCTAGAGCTCCGTATACTTTAAGAGTCAATCAATCTATTCTGTTAAAACTTATAACCATAACTTAATGCATGCTGCCTACAGGTTAAACTTGAAACGTATGCAAATGTGAAACAGTAACTTTACCTCAGGCCAATTTGGCAGTTCCAAGAGAACTGCATTTAAATCTTCTATGGCTGCTTTAAACTCTTGGAGACCAGCATATGATTCCGCTCGGTAAATTTTGAGAGTCACATCGCTGGGCTCTGAAACACACATTTTATAAAGGTTTATTTTAAAAATATTATTGTATAATCTACAAAATACATACCAGATTAAGAACTGACTTAGTGATTCCAGCCAATAACCACAAAAGTACAATACAGGTGCAACCCACTTACATGGTGAGTTTTATCTAGAAGTTTCATCACATGACTATTAAGTAGATAATGTGAGCACAGGGAATGATGGTTTTTAAGTACTGGAAATATTTTCTAATATGAATAATCACCTTAAAGAAAATGAATGTTTTCTTAAAATAGGGCATTCTATACAAATTTGAAAAACAGGTCTTAGATGTTTAAAGATTTATCTTTCAATGATAAACCTTATGCTAGGATAAATCTTAATTTTTTATACCTTAAATTCTAAGTCCTCACTTATAAACAACCATATATGTAACTAGTTCACACTGTACAAGGACTGACCAAGACTGTCTTAGGCTCAAACTAGTAACAAAGACTAACCAAGGCTCAAACTTATGAGGGTATACAATGGCCCTGATTCTGGAGGAAATGGGGTGAGAATTTAAGAGGTCAAAATTTGAATTCCTGCCATTTGCAAAAACTGGTATTGGATCATCCCAAAACAGATTTAATTTCAAGTATTTCTGAGGAAAAAAGCTTTGTCGATAATTTCACTACTACCCTCTACATCTTTACCTGAGAAACCAAAGTAGTATTCAGAATTTTGGTTAGCTGGTTCACCTATGATACTATAATCAATTACTGTAGGTACACAGATTGTAAAACTGAAGTCTGAGCCAGAAACTAATTTTCAGTGCATCTAGACAAAATTAATCTGACTTTTCTTTTAAAGCTATCATCTTTGAAGCCTTCAAAAATGTATGCTTACCAACTAAAGCTTTCATCATGAAAAGGGCATAAAGACCCATAATGCCTCATTAAAAAGAAAAAAAAAAACCCACTAATAAAACTCCCCAAGAGCTCCTTGGTTTACTCTAGTTTTTAAAGGACTGCTTTCCTACAGGTAAGTCTCAACAATGAAATTGGCCTTTTTCAGCTGATGCTTAAGAATTGGAACTAAGTATCTCAGGAAAATATTTCATGCTTCCCAAATAAAAAAGACATGTCTAGAATATTTTGTCTTTTGTTTCTTAAAGTAATATAATTGGAAACCATTATCTCTGAACAAAAGCACATGGAAAGTGAAAGCTCAGTATGATTCATCATCATCAGGCAAGAATGAAGAGTCCTGGCACAAAGCTTGACCCTGTAGGTGTTCAAAAGATTTTGTTTTATCCCCATTTTATCCCTTGAAGAGTTTACAATCTAATTAGAAATGTTTATTTTATTGTGAAATGGGATCATGTAATCCTCATTTGACAAACACAACTGGAGTTCAGAAAACGGAGAGCAGCGTGCCAAAATAGTCCAAGAATGAGTAGTCAACGCAAAAGCATCTAAAACCCCGAGCCGTAAAGGACTGCTCACCCAGAGCTGGGGTGCTTCCAGTAGCCTCCTTAAGACCCCCTCCTCTGCTCCAGCACCTCAGAGAGAGGGAGTTCACTGTTGCAAATCCTTGACTTTGCCAACTTTACATCCTTCAATTCTTCAATCTGACCCTGGTCTTTTCCAGTCTTACTGCTAACAGCTTTTGTTAAGGGTCCAGACCCACATCTCTATGATTTTTGCAACAGCTTGCTAACTGCTCTCACTGCCTCCATCCGGTTTTACCCTACTATATCCTCACCATCCACAAGATCAGATGGGTATTTAGTACAACAGACCAATCCCTACACACCCGGCATCTGCCCATCCCTTCAGCCTTTCTTCCTGCATGGTCAACCTCCCCCTTTGGGCTCCAGTAATACCTAAGCTCACCCTGCCCCACACGTGCCATTCTATTTCATGCCTCCTTCCTTTGCTCACAGAAGTCCCTCCTTGTCACAGCTCTGCTTCAGTGCCGCCCTGCTGCCCCATGGTCTGGGGAACGGTTTCTCATCCAGCACGACTCCGCTCAGCAGTCTCTTCTCAAGATGCTTTATCCTGAGCCTGCCTTCACTTGGCACATCGCAAGGATCAGGAGCAGCAGCCCTGAGGTCACACCGCCTGGGTTCAACTCCAGGCTCCTCCACTTGCTCGGCATGACTGGGACAAACTGCCAAACACCTCTGTACTGTTTCCTCAGCTATAAAATTGAGGATTTTTTAATTTTTTTTTTAACGTTTATTTATTTTTGAGACAGAGAGAGACAGAGCATGAACGGGGGAGGGGCAGAGAGAGAGGGAGACACAGAATCGGAAACAGGCTCCAGGCTCCGAGCCATCAGCCCAGAGCACGACGCGGGGCTCGAACTCATGGACCGCGAGATCGTGACCTGAGCTGAAGTCGGACGCTCAACCAACTGGGCCACCCAGGCGCCCCTAAAATTGAGGATTTTTTTAAAAAATCATTTGTGTTTAAGAAACACCACTTGGTGTATACTATTCTAGATGACTTACACCTTCAGAACAATCCTATTTGGGTCTAGCATTATCCACATTCTCATAGATAAGGAAACCAAGCACAGAACTTAAGTACCTGGCCCATGATACAAAAACTGAGAAGTGGAGGATTCAAGATTCTCTCAGGCAGTCCGGCTCCAGGGTACTCGCTTGCACTTCTATGCAGATAACAGCATTTACCTCCCAGGACTACTCCAGTGCAAGTTAACGTATGCAAAACACAACAGGCTTGGTACCTTGTAAGTGTTCACTGTATGATCATGTTCCTTCACTCTATGTCCACTGCATTCATTTTAAAATCCATTTTTGAGCTCCCTCCATTATTTCCTGTCTTTGTGTTCTCAAATCCCGGCTTTGCTAAATGTTTGCTGAACAAGGGGAAATTCATTAAAATCTGTCCCCTTATGCTCCTTAATTCATGCTCCCATTTTCTCTTAGACCTAGTAATATCGTGAGTCATCAGGCAAATTAAAAAAATGAAATAAAATTCTGCTACACATCTGAGGAAATCAGGTCTTTAGCAATCTGAGGAATTTCATGGGCTGAGGAACTTTCTCTGGAGTTCCAATTCCTCATCTTTGTTCTAATCCTTAGGGGTAAATGGTCAGTAACGGGTCTATGGGTCGTTTCCTTAGTTCATCTTCAAGAAACTTTGTTTCAGATTATAAAAGTTATAAAATGTTTACTTATAAAAATTTGAAAAATATACAATATTAAGAAATAAAAACCTTTCTCCCCATCATAAAGAAATAACTAGTATTGGCATAAAACATACATTTCTCCTCTGTGTGTAGATTATATTTGTAATTTTATAGTTTTATGAAATCTACCATATATACAGTTTATAACCTGCTTTTTTGCCAATGTCATTAAATTCACATGATTTTTAATGGTCGCAAAGTATTCTACCATGCTCACAATTTAAAAATGTCCAACTCAGCATTTACTTCCAATGTTTGCTAATATAAAAAGTACTATCATGAACATCTATCTGTATGCCTTTACATTATCTGCTTATTTCCTTAGTCACGGTCTACAAAGATGAATGGCAAAGTTTTCAATACATTCTGCTAACCCTCCTTTTATAAAAACTTATTTTATATTCCCACAAGCTATGTATTTTTGTTTCCTAGAAAAATACAAAAAAATTTATTTTAATGTGCTTAAACTTTAATAAGTTTGACCTTTACAATATATATTTATTGATTACTTAGATTGTGTATGCATAAGAATAAACATTCCATGTTCATAATCTTTTACTTGTTGTTCGGAGTGTTTTTTTCTTGGATTTCTGTATTGAGCTATTTCAACAATTTCAGCAGCTAACCAAAATGCCAAATTTCTTTGCTTCGATTACTTTTTCAAGTTCAGTATGGTAGGACTTTGTTATCATAAACTAAAAGCTGCCAATTGACAAGTTATTAGGGAGTGATTAATAAAGTCCAGGAATAGTAACTGGCATACTTAAGATCATAACCACTGGATTCAGAACATCTGGTTGAGATCCACTTTGGACAGTCTATCTTACTCTTTAAACCTCAGTCTCCTCGAGGACCTAGAGAATGCTGGTGACACATCTTCTGACTGTCGTGAAGACTACGTAAGACCACGCATGTTGACAACACAATGCCTGCCACACAAATGCTCAATAAACGTTGGTATTACAAAACATTTCTAAATAAGTTGGATAGCAGTGAGATTTGCTCTTGATACAAGGCATTAGGAAAAGTACTTTCTTTTATCCAAATAGATCTTTGCCAGTGAGCAACATCTTTAGGGATCAGTAGTGCAGACTGAACAAAAGGAGAAGAGGGGCGCCTGGATGGCTCGGTCAGTTAAGCGCCAGACCCTTGATCTTGGCTCAGGTCATGATCTCTGGTCTGGGAGTTCAGCCCGCATCTGGCTCTGCACTGGCAGCATGGAACCTGCTTGGGATTCTGTCTCTCTCTCTGCCCCAAACCCTAATGTATGTACGTGGCATGCGCACACACACTCTCTCAAAATAAATAAGTTAAAAAAAAAGAGGGACGCCTGGGTGGCTCACTCGGTTAAGAGTCCGACTTCAGTTCAGGTCATGATCTCACGGTTGGTGAGTTCGAGCCCCGTGTCAGTCTCTGTGCTGACAGCTCAGAGCCTGGGGCCTGTTTCAGATTCTGTGAGACCCTCTCTCTCTGCCCCTCCCCGACTCGTGCTCTCTCTCTCTCAAAAATAAATAAACATTAAAAAATGAGAGAGAGAGAGGAAGGTGAAGAAAAAAAAAAAGAGAGGGAGGAGAAGAAAAAAAAAGACTGATCCTATTCTACCAAAGTGGGGGAAATCTGAACAGAAGTTTCTGTATTGCATTTTAGAGTCTAAGTCATTCATCTTGTACAGTAAAACACAGTACAATTTTGAAAAATATCTCTACAATGTGAGTGGTAGAATACTATATAAATTCATTTAAAATTTCACATGAATATATCTAAGCCTCTTAGAAATATTCCACTAAACAGAAAAACAATTCTGAATATACCAAAGGTTAATGTACAAATAACTAGAAATCTAAGACAATGGAGTTTTGATAAATTTTTCATTGTCTGATGAATCAAAAAAGATAAAAAATGGCATTATTTAAAACAGAAAATATCATATTTACATAACCCCTTTTCCCATCTTCTGTATCAATAAGAGTATGCCATTTAACTGATCCTTGTAGTGATGCTGAGGCAATGCAAAAATCCTCAAACTTAAGTTAAAGTAACATCCTTAAAGAAAGGATGAATCAAAGATCTACCACGTTATAGGCTCTGTTTGTTAGAGGTCAATTGAGCAATATAAACCCCTGTTGTAGTGACTTTCAATAAATACCAATTTGCTGCAATTTTAAAGGAAACACACAGAAAAATACACATTCTGTAAGGACAGATATTTTATTCTGTTCACTTCTATATTTCCAGCACCTAAAACAATGCCGTTTATGTACTAAGTACTCAGTAAGTATCTACTGAAAAGACAGTATGGATACTTGAGATTTGATTTATATGCTAATTTTTTTTGAAAGAGGGAGAGGGACAGAGGGAGAGAGAATCTTAAGCAGGCTCCACACTAAGTGCGGAGCCCAAGGGTGTCCGACCCAGGGCTGGATCCCAGGGCCCCGGGATCATGTCCTGAGCTGAAATCAAGAGTTAGATGTTCAACCAACTGACCCACCCAGGGGCCCCTATATGCTAATTTTTTATATCAATTTTAGTCTTAGAAGCAATATCCACTGCTTCTACCTTTCAGTTCCAACTTGGTTATTTACTTGCCTCAAGAAGTCACTGAAAAGTCTTGGAGCTCCCATCTTCAGTCTGTGAATTAGCAATGCGAAAGCTGCCCTCCTAAATCACATGAGCCTTCCTAAGGATCAGTTAAGATAATGGAAATGAAAATATTTTGTCAACTAGGAAACATCACATAAACGTCCAAGTGTTTACAGTTTCAAGTGTCTTACAGAGTAACTTAGGACACGCAGAAGTTTACTGATAAAATAAATTGAAACTTCTTCACATTAACCTAGTTAAGATATTAAACACCTTCATATCTTCTTTAAATGTATTCAGTAGATACCTATAATCTATTCTTTTTATAACTAAAGCCTTGCAGTATCTGTATTTTATCGATGTATGCTAAAAATGTTACTAATTCACATATACAGGCTAGAATCAAGATTCAACCCTCACTCGGGTAATATTATTAATGTGGTAGACAGAAAAGAACAGGACTTGACATTACAAAGTTTAGATTTTAATTTTAGCCAAATCGCCTTCTGGCTGTAGCACAACTTTCATATTTTAAAAACATTTTTGTTACTATTTACTAGGCATTTATTCTCCCAACAGCCCTAGGTAGCTGTTACTACTGGTATCTATCTTTCAGATACCATTCTCGCTTTTTCAGATAAGGAAACCAAAACAGACGGGTTAGACAACAGGCCCAAGGTCAGAGAGTAAGTGGAAGGTTGCCCTGGGGTTCAAACGGAGGCAGTCAGCTAGCTTTAACCACTAGGCCACACTGCACCTCCACTTCTAGATGCCTCAGTTTCCTTCTGAGGATTCTTTGTGAAGACCAAATGATATAAAAAAATTTTTTAAATGCTTAATAGGTAAGCATTTAATTAATTAACTACATAATTAATTTTAAAGACAAAAATTTACAAGTATTTTAAATACACTATTCTCCCCCTTATGACCTTTATTTTTTCTTTTAATCAGTTCAAACTGTTACTTATACGGTTCTTTGGGTGAGAGGGGTGTACACAGGGAAGAGGCAAGCCAGTGTACAAATTTATTAAAAATAAAAGGAAAATAGCATAGCAAAGTGAGATCACTTCAATAGGCTCTTATGTATAAAGATCCAATGTAGAAAAGACTTTTACATAATATTCCTGAATACTAAAGAGACAGAAAGTTATGAAACATCTGAGAGTTAATACCAAAAGATCAATAGATTAAATGTTATCTAAATATATTTCAATTCAACAGAAACTTATGTAATCTCAATGGGAAACTTCTGATTTTGGCAAAGGTTTTCAAGCTTGCCTTTCTTGTCAACAGGGATAAATTTGGACGGGTGTGGGCTAACTGTAGACTAGATTATCTTTTTCTAGTTAATAGTATTTAGTTCTTTCATCATAAGAATTCTATGAAGAAATTATAGTGGTCTTTCTTCTCATCAGCAATAATGAAAAGTATCTATCATTAGTAACCACAGAACTGTACAATTATATAAACACATTTCAAATGCCTATCTAGCGAACTAGCGGACTCTGAAAAGCTAAAGCCTAATAATACAGATATATAACTCTACTAAACATTTTTATTTACCCCATATATTGTTAAACACTTGGTATCTATAGTTGACCAACTACAATTTGTTAGCTCTAAGGTTTCTTTTTTTTTCCTTCCCACTTTGCACTAAAAATTTAAGGGATGAAAAAAATTTTTCTTCATTAGTAACATTCAGACACACTTTTCCATATGGAATTCATGACTTTTGAAAGACCTCAGAGAATAAGGGAAAAGAAGCTAATGAGGTGAAAGTCAAAAGACTTGAGTTCTAGTTCTGCCACAGTAAGACTTAAGTAGCTAAATAGGCAAAATCCCCGTGGGCAGTCCATGCAAATTGGAAAAAGGAGAGAAAAGGTCTTTTTTTTTTTTTTTTTTTCCTGTTAAAAAAAAGGTCTTCAACCCAAGGCCCAGAGTCTTCCTTAATTAAAAGATTACTGGTTAGAGAATATTATGCCAGACCTTAATTAGTAAATGTACTCACTGTTCTATAGATTAGGATACGAATTTTTATGAAGTGTCTAATTTAACAGGTCAAATTAGTAATTAATACTGCATAGTGCTGTCCATAAGTTTCATCCTTTGTTTTATACGAGTGACAGGAAGGAAGGAAGGAAAGAAAAAGAGAAAGAAAGAGAGAAAGAAAGAAAGAAAGAAAAAAGGAAAGAAAGAAAGAGAAACTTCCCTGGAAATTTATATCAAACACTTTCATTGGGTGAGCTATAAGGGCAGAATGGGCCCTGGTGCAACATTTAGGAGAAATGGAGAATATGATGTTGCCTCTAAAACCAGCTAGCTGTGTGACTTTGGACAAGTCATTTCACTGCCCTAGCTTCTGCTTCATTGTTGAAATGAGGCCCATGGCCTAGATGGTTTGTGCTTCCTTACTCATGCTCCATTTACCCAGAGAGGCAGAGCTGTCTGTATTAGAATTCTGTATTCCAAATACTGTTGTTCTCTTTCCTTCTATCATTCTATTCCATTTTATAACTGCCTACACTTCCCATAAAGATACTGAAAGACTATGAACATGTGCCAAGTTTATGCTTTGAACTCCAAAGGTATTAAGTAACTCAATGTATTGTCACTAGTTCAAAATGACTAAGCACTTAGGATAAAAGACCTGCAAAAAGATCGTTTTGGTGACACAGTTTATAAATTTACCTAATACCGGTTTATATTTTAGACGTCTGTTTTCTCGGGGATAATTCCCTCAAGCATTATTCCATGCCAATAAAGACACTACTCTTGCAATATACTTACTTAACACAAGGTTTAACAGTGACACTATTGACATTTTGGGCCTGACAACTGTGAGGGAGGCTGTCCTGTGCGCTGTAGGATGTTAGCATCCCTAGCCTCTACCCACCACATGTACCAGCACTACACCCACAAGGGGTGTCTCCAGTTATCACCAGATATTGCTCTAGATAATGTCCCCCGGGGCGGGGGGGCTGCTAAAATACCTCCGGTAGAGAACCACCGATTGACTTAAAGTAGTCTTCATTTCACCTAGGTAAGTCCGGCAGGGTCCCCTTTGGCAGCCTGAAACCACCTTAAGAGTGCTAACCTAGGTTAAGAAGCCAATGCTGCTTCTTGGAGGCAAAGAAACAAACAAAAGACCTAAAAGGCTTTTCCCCACAGCTTGATCAAGAGTGGAAAAGCAAACAAAAGCGTGTCAAAGAACTCGATGAGACTACCTCTTTTTCTTTACCGAGAACTAGGAGTGCTCGGAAAGTAAGCAAGCGTGTGTTTATGAAATAAGTATTATTTGAAATAGGCAGGTAAACCATCAAGAGCAACCAAGGTTGCAGACGTTTCAGGTAAGACCTAACACCCCCGGGCAGCTCCGACACCCGCCCCAAGCCCAGTGGCCGGCGGGGCCTCCGGGAGCTGGGTGCGGGCGCCGAGCTCCCGCCACGCCCACCGGACGTCACCCGTTACACAACCCCCCCCCCCCACCCAGCTTATGCAATTCTGCCCTCCCGCGGCTTCAATTGCCCCAATGACTTTCGTGCGAGACGACGGTAAACGTTGCATGCCTATCCTCCGGTGGGGAGATCCTCTCCCCGCCCCGGCTGTCGTTTGCCGGCGGCGGGCCCGGCCCGGCCGGCCGGCCAATTACCGGAAAGAGCGCGGCAGGAAGCGAGCGGCCGCTCGGGCTCGCCCAACTTCCACCCCATCCCGCGCTCCGGCGGCCTCCACCGTGCCACCCGCTCCGCTCGGGACGCTCGCTTCAGACCGCAGGGCCGCGGCCAAGGGAACCCCGAGCCTGCGCGCCCCTCCCCGCGCCGCGTCACAGTCGGTTCCGAAGGCGATCCCCATTGTGACCGAAGCACCCCGGGGCGCCGCCCCCTCCCACACCCTCGAGGACCCCGAAACCCCACGCACGGGAGTCAGGCAGCCTCGGGGAGGCAGAGACGCCGGGCAGCCAGCCCGTCGGGGAAAGGAGGGTGGGGTCGCCCGGGCCCACGCCGCATCCCCGCTCGGTCACCTGCTCGAAGCGCCTCGCAGGCGGCGGCCAGGGCCTCCCGGTAGCGCCCCTGGTGCAGCAGCTCCCCGAGCCGGCCGGCCGCGCGGGCTCGCTCCCGCTGGCCCGGGAACCACTTCTCGGCCAGGTGGTTGAGGACGACGCTGGTTCTGAAGCCCGAGGCGGCGATGGCGGCGGCCAGAGGCGGCGGCCGCGGGGTGGTGCCCTCAGCATCTGTGGCGGCGGCGGGCGGCAGCCGGTCCCGGCAGAGGCGGCAGCGGGCGCGGAGCTCTCTCCGCAGGCAGCGACGGCAGTAGCTGTGGCCGCAGGGCACGGTCACCGGCTCGCTCAGGAAGCCCCGGCAGCCCAGGCAGCTGAGCAGCCCGCCTGCGCCGGGGTCCGCGCTCGCTCCGAGGGTCGCGCTCCAGCCCAGCCCGTGGCGAAGCCGGTAGTTGAGCACCAGGCAGTCCACCAAGGTGCCGAGGCACTCGGGCCTGACCGGGGCCCCGCGGCGCAGCGCCGCCGCGTACGCCTCCAGCGCTCCCTTCAGGTGGCCGCCCAGCGCCAGCAGCTCGCCGCGGCGGAGCAGCAGCTCCCAGCGCTCCGACTCCGCCGCCGCGCGCTCCAGCCGGTCGCCGCTGCCGCCGCCCACTTCCCAGAACCGGCCCCGGCTCCGCGGCGTGGGGGCCATCTCCCGGCTCCCTCCGGGGGAGCTCCTCGCCACGACCGGAGAAGACATGGCCCGCGGAGGGCTGCTCCTCCGCCGCCGCCCGCCGCCACGGTCGCGGAGCCTCCGGGGCGCGCGGCTCCGCACGCGGCCCGCGAGCTGGGGGGCGTGGCGCGCGGACACAGCGGGGCGGCGCGCGCCCGGGAAGCCCCGGGGGCGGGGCCTGGCGGGCGCGGGGCGGGGCGGGGCTTCGCTAAAGCGCCCGGGACTCCCCCGCACGGCCGGCGCCCCGGTCCCGGAGGAGCCTCGCGCCTGGCCCCGCCCCCTACGAAGCCCCTCCTGGGGAGGAACGCGAGGTCAGATGATCCCCCAGCGGGGATCTAATTGGCTTCTCCCGAAACTGGGGCCTGGCTTGTAATTGAACAAAGCCTCTTGGAACCCAGGCCTCCGCCCCTGTCGCCAATCCGCGGGACAACTACCCTCACCTGCCAAGGCTTTTCTTCTGATGCTTGCTTGGTGGGCGGTTTTTCTGCCAGGCGTCTGGCCTCCCGGGACTAAAGCCCAGATCACCAACATTCTCCTGACACACCGGGCTTCCTGAGTGGCGACTCGCTCCCTTTTCCTGGCCGGCGGGAGCCTCCCCGAGTAGTAGTCAGGTGCACGTCTGCATTTTTTTATGCCCAAGTTACAGATGGACATGTAGAGGCAGAGGGCCTAGGAATGCGCAAAGTCAGTCTGATGACTTTGTGACTCCTCAAGTCTAGACTAGGTCAACTTTAGAAACAAAATAACCCCACCCATGTTCCTGAGCCGACTCCCTCCAGAGGGCAAGACAGTTTTCTATGGTGGCAAGTTACTGCTGCTTTTCCGCTTTAAAACCCACCCCCACCTCGAGGAAGAAAGCCCACAGGTTCCCAAGGTATCAGACGTACTCTTTACATCGCATTCGGGGCTCCACAGCTGGCTAAGTCCTATGTTTGGCATTTTTAAAGAGAAAACACCAGGATGAATAGTTTTCATACGGCGGTCACAATACCACTACAACCCAAGTATTGCCAACAGAAGAAAAAAGACAATCTGGGTTTTGTATAATGGATTATATTTCCTTTAAACTTGATGTCATCGAGTGTAAAGCTCTCAGCTGAAAATACAGATTTAATTATAGGCTACTAGAGTGTTAATGCTGGAAGTGACTTAGAACTTTTAGTCCTTTTTCAAATGGTTAGAAACAATGGCCCAGAGAGGGAAAGTTACTTGTCTCTAATCACACAGCTAATAATATACAGAGGCCCTGCTCTCTTCTCTCATTTCACTGTTGGGTTACTATGTTAGATCTTAGAAATATATTACATGAGATTTTCAAAATAAAGGAAGTTGGTAAATGGAATGTTAACCTGAGCATGCTATGCCTGAAATTGGCTAACGTTTAATTAACATCCTTCTTTATATGGAACAGGCAGTTGGGCTCAAAACTGCTTTGAGTTACATATGTTTTTACTACACAATGAGCAAATCCTGTAACTTCAGAAAAGATGTAGATCTATTGCCCTAAAAGGAACAAGGAAAAAGCTAGCTGAGGAAAAATTGAGGCTTCTGTTCCAACAGGACACAGAAGCAAACAGGTTCATGTACCATCCACATGGCACCTGAAACAAATTGTGGCCAAGATACAGGAGCAACTCCTCATCATTTGAGGTGGGGAATATTGGGATTAATTCATAAGCATAACCTTGAATTTAATGCTAACCTCCCTACCATGGTACTACCCCCCTTCGATAAGCAGAAGAATGACTTCACACGGATGCTCACATACTCATTTAAGACTTGAAACCCTAAGTGGTTAAATAAATATCCATATGTAGGTGGATATTGAGTTTTTGTGATACATTCCGGTCCTTAACAACAGCTTGCAAAATGTACAATAGTAAATACTTCATACATAAGTTCATGATTATACACAAAGTATAACAAATTCATAAATATGCTTATATTTCTTATCACATACAGTTCAAATCTGGTTTTATTAGGGAATTTCCCCCAAAAGTAAAATGTATGGTTCAGAAAATAGTGTGAAGTATCATTTGTCCTTTGGAGCTTCTCTCCCTAATAAATGTGACAGATAACCACATCTGATTCTGGTGTGAAATGAAGTGGTACAATTACAATAATGTGAGAGGGGAAAAAAAAATGGGACTGTGGGAGGAATCTTGCCGTGATCTCCTTGGCATTTGTGAATGGTTATAATTCATGTTTGCTGGTTTATACATTTACATAACTGGTTCTCATTTATGTAACTTATTTATGTAAGAGGCTGTACTGCCTCTGTGGCCTTTGTGTGCTGCACAATTTCCCTCTGAAACAGGAAGTCTGGGGCAAGACAATCACCGGCTCGAGACAGGTCCTTCTTCCATCATTCCGTGCCACCACAAGAGGATATGCACTTTGATGTGACTGCTTTTTAGATTAAGAGGAGAGGAAAATTAGTACCTTTCTTCATTCACGTTCTAAAATTCGGACTTTGGTCTCTGGCTCACCCGGCAGGCTGCAGTTGGAGAAGAGGGAGCCGGTGAAATACCCCCCCGGGGGCCAGGAGGAGAACACTAAGGGTGAAGCTCTCCTCTTCCTCCGAGCATTACTTGCTTCTGTCTCAGCTAACCAAGTAGTAAAATCATGAGATGTGTATTTCATTTCAGTTTTTTAGTGTTGTCTTCTAAAATAGATCAGTTATGTAAGAGAGTAAGAAGAAAAGCATATCTGTTTCCTAATTTGGAAAATGCTTATCACCATCATTCCGTTCATATCCCTGCCCTCCCCCCGCCACACCAGAAGGAGACTTTTCCTGATATAGTTAGGTAAACTCCTATTTAAGAATAACGTAACATAGTGCTTTTCCTGGACACGAGTCAGCTGAAGATGTGTATTTGAGCCTTTTTTTTTTTTTTTTTTTTTTTTTTGCCGTGGGTGAATTTACCATTTGTTTCTTCACATTCTTAGCATTAAAAAAGACTGAATTTGAGCTTTAAAGAGCCAAGCAAAATGATGTCCTCTTCCTGATTTATTTCATCTGGTTACATCCTAGTCAATGCATTGGAAACCGTAAACTCTAAAGTCCAATATAATCAGTATACACCTAATAGCATATCTGTACATAATGCACAGAAGAAAAGGTCTTCAGAGATCACCTCTCCTACCCCTTATTTTTATGTGGATGAGAACACGGAGATCTGAGAAGCTCCTGGTTTAATGGAAGTCATAATGGAGAGGCAATGCAGAGACCTGGTGCTGACCGTATTTGTCCCTCTGTGTCTGGGAGGAAGTTGTCTGGCTGCCCCGAGAGAGCCTCATTTGCCATCTGTAAAATGAGGGAATGGAACCACCTCTTGGGTGCCTCTACTTCTGGAGCTGAGCCCCAGGGGTTTGTTTGAACACAATGAGAGGAGGCAGAGAGGCTTCCAAGCTCAGGAACACAGCAACGTGACACCTGATGAAAATGTAATAGCAGAGGGAAGGCTGAGAATAGAAGAGGAGGGTATCAGGAAGCACACTTTGTTGATACACGCCCAGCCCTGTCCAGGGGAGGGGGAACCAGTCTCTGGGACATGAACACTTTTTGTCACAGGACAGGGATCCCCCCACCACACGCACTTCCTCGCCCCTACTGTAATTCCGTGAGAGGCTGGAGGAAAGTCTGGGGGGGGGTGGTTATATAACTTGGGCATTTGTGGGGAAGTTTATATAAGATGCTAAAAATACAGTATATGATTGCTATAATGGTGTTCTAAGTGAAAAGCCCTAATGAGGACAACCTGAGTAGGTTAAATAGAGGTGATGCTAAGTAGATGCCGAAACCCAATCGTCTGCAATGACTACTGTCTAACCAAGTGCAGTTTACTACTGATTATTAAAATATTCTGCTATCCTCATGGGGAACACTGTCAGTGTGCCAAAGGGGCACCACCCTTACCATGGGCACCATTCTTAATTCTTCTTTCCAATACTCAAAAGAATCTAGAAATACTAAGTATGTAACCCATATTCCATTTCATGGTAGTCAAATTGATAAAATGAATGTATTTCCCAGTATCAAGCTGTTAAAAAAGAAATAGATGCAGGAATAAATGCCATGTATTATTCAACAAGTTCTAAGAATTAACCACATATGAATTCCTCTGGTACTTTCTCTCCTCCTCCCTTGTCCGCACCCTGCCCCCACGCACTTAGCACTTACCATCATCTGACATGTTATATTTATATAGAGATCTATATTATTTGTCTGTATCCTGGAGAATGTAAACTCCTCAAGAGCTAGGATTTTCTGCCCATCCTGTTCACTGATGTGTCTCTAACACCTAGGGCACTGAAAAGACCCTAGCTAGTCACTGTTGAATGAGTCACCGACAAATTATGATACCACCTAATATTCTTCATTCTTGTTAGTGATGGACACACATTTACCATTAAGACAGTAGGACAATTTATTTTCTTCATTTCTCCTCTCCTTCTCTCATACCTCCCACCTGGTCTGCCAGAAAAGTTTTTGGGTTCTGCCTGCAGATTGTATTGACAATCTGACCCCTCCTCACTGCTCACTCTGCCCCCTAACCTTTTGCTCCCTCCCATCCCCCCTCCACACTCCCCGCAGTCACCCTGGCCCAGGCTATCAACATTTCTCCTCCTAAAATAACCAGTTTGGGTATTTTTTAAAAAGTGTTTGTTTGTTTGTTTGTTTGTTTGTTTAAGAGGGAGAGAGCAGAGCTAGCAAGC
The DNA here is from genome assembly GCF_023721935.1 of Panthera uncia. Taxonomy (NCBI): domain Eukaryota; kingdom Metazoa; phylum Chordata; class Mammalia; order Carnivora; family Felidae; genus Panthera; species Panthera uncia. Next base: position 175,526,822 of record NC_064811.1, read on the forward strand.
AGGGGAGATGAAAAAAAGGAAAAAGAGAGAATCCCAAGCAGACTCTATGCTGTCAGCACAGAGCCCAACGCAGGGCTCAACCCCACAAACCGTGAGATCATGACCTGAGCCAAAATCAAGAATGGGCCACTTAACCAACTGAGTCACCCAGGTGCCCTGAGTTGTGGTATTCTTTAGAATAAGAGAAATAGTTTTGCAAATGGAAACAGATAAAAAGAAAATTATGTTCAGCAACTATATATACGTATACACAAATCAAGAAATCAAAGAAATATATAGTCGAACAACACAAATTTGAACTGTGCACATCCATTTCCACGTGGATTTTTTTCCCAATAAATACAATACAGTACTCTGAGTGTGTTTTTTCTTATGGTTTTCTTCATACTATTTTCTCTCGCTTACTTTATTGTAATAATATAGTATATAATACATATAACATACAGTATATATGTTAAGCAAATGTTTATGTTAATGGTAAGGCTTCTGGTCAACAGTAGGCCCTCAGTAATTACGTTTTGGGGGAGTCAAAAGTTACACGTGGGTTTTGGACGGCATGGGGGGCGGGTGTCAGTGCCTCTGTCCCCTGCATTGTTCAGGAGGCAACTGTGTACCCATCTAACATAGCAAATGAAGCTTTAATAATTTGAAAAGCACTAATAATCTGGATTGAATCTAGCATTATTACTACTGTTATTTAGAAATGCTTGCTAAAGTGGGAATAGCAGAAAGCCTTTGAAGATTTGAGAAGGCACGGTGGGAAGCCTGTATGGGCCAAAAGATCCTGGAGCCACCCTCAGCTCTGCTCTTTCTTTCATATTTCCCATACACTAGGCTCACAAATCCTTTGCTTCTACCTTCAGAATGTAGCCAGAAGTGCAACGCACTTTTCCCTGGCTCATTTTCAGCTCCTGTGTGACTGTTTCAGAATCTGAGTTATTAAATTGCAAAAATTCAAGATTGTAATTCGTAAAAGAATGGCTGATGTGTATAAAGGGAAATGCTGGAGGAAGTTATCTGGGCGGGGTGGGCATTTAAGCTGGTGAAGGAGATCCGCCAGATTAGGTAGGAAAATACATGTGACTAGATTAGGCCAGATGATCTGTGTCCCAATTTGGTCCACACGTTCTCCAAAGAAGGAGAGATAAGGACCTCAGATGACGGAAGAGTTCACAACCAGGAGATGAAAATGTACAGATGAGAGAATGAGAGCAAGGACGTAATGGTGGAATGAGCAACAGGTTGGAGGGTTCGGGTTAAGAGAAAACCAGAGGAAGAGGAAGATATGGAATGCTCAGGTGGATGTGCATTACAAACCATCTTTATTCAGGGTGAAGTGCATGCTTTAGGCCAGGCTGGCTTGGGGCCTCGGACAATGGGGAAGGATCTCTTTCTATCCCCTTTCCAATTCTGAAATAGCTAGATGAAGTCACATTCTTTCAAACCTAAGTGAAATAAATTGAGTCTATGACAACATAGACTCTTGTCATCCAGCATGGAAAACTGTCGCAAAAATAAAGGGTTTTGAACAAATTTAAGAATGATGGATACATTAAAATACTACTGAGGGAAGTCAGACTCAAGTGGAGCTTTAGGTTAGCAAGAAAGACAGTGATGCTTTCCCATGATGCACACTTTGGTGCTTTTGTCAATAAGAGAATACTGGGCTGGAGGGTCCAAGGACCTAATCCGGTAAGTTGGTTCCTACATTCTTTTTCTTTTCTTTTTTTTTTTTAACATTTATTTATTATTGAGAGACAGAGAGACAGAGCATGAACAGGGGAGGGGCAGAGAGAGAGAGGAAGACACAGAATCCAAAACACGCTCCAGGCTCTGAGCTGTCAGCACAGAGCCCCTATGTGGGGTTCGAACTCATGAACCATGAGATCCTGACCTGAGCCGAAATCAGAGTCGTCACCGACTGAGCCACCCAGGTGCCCCTGGTTCCTGCATTCTTATGTGTTGTTCTAATAAGTCTCATCAACTCCCTTAGGAAACCAAATCACAAACACATAACAGCTTCAAATAAAATGCCTTGCAATCAAAAATGTCTTGACTTGAGCTGTTAGCAGATTGTAAAATACAGGAATATGTTCATATTTATCAGCACATGTATTGGTTGATGTTAATTTCTTCTCATTCCTAACTGACTAGCTCAAATGAACTCTGAGAATTCTTGCCACTAATTTAATCTGATTCTGACCCCGATCTCTATAAAAATTCAGAACCTGAGATCTCTGACTCTGACTCATTTGTTAGGTGACAACACTTCTGATCCAGCGTGGAGGGAACCAAAGCTTCCCGAAAAGGCATTTATTACCAGGGTAACTTTGCTACAAGTGCCTTTGGCTTTAGAGGATTTATTTGTCCAGGTATCACTTTATCATTCTCCCTATTACATCAACTCAGGCCTAAAAGAATTAGGCCTAACCCATAGAAAGTGCTTCTCCAGATTTAGATCAAACCTTTCTGACCAGAAGAGGCATTTTGAGTAATAGAACAGCTCCATTTTTGTTTCTCCTAAATTTGATGTAGCCAAGTTATTCGGCTCCAAATGTAACTAGACAGCTCAATGCAGCTAGCAAGAGCTGCTTTTACTAAGCTCCCATCTACAGTTGACCCTTGAATAACACAGGTTTGGACTGTGAAGTTCCACGTACAGGAAGCTTCTTTTCCACAGATTCAGTACGGTATTGTAAACGTATTTTCTCTTCCTGACAATTTTCTTCATAACATTTTCTTTTCTGGGGCGCCTGGGTGGCTCAGTCAGTTAAGTATTCACTTCAGCTCAAGTCATGATCCCAAGGTTTGTGGGTTCAAGCCTGGCATCCGGCTCCAGGCTGTCAGCTCAGAGCCTGGAGCCTGCCTCGGATTCTGTCTCCCTCTTTCTTTGCCCCTCCCCTGCTCATGTTCTGTCTCTCGCTCTCAAAAAACAAAAGCAAAAACAAAAAACAAAAAACAAACTTAAATAACATTTTTTCTCTACTTTATTGTAAGAACACAGTATATAATACAGATAACATACAAAATGTGTGTTAACAGAATGTTTGCATTATCAGTAGGCTCTCAGTAGTTAAGCGTTGAGGGAGTCAAAAGTTATACTCGGATTTTTCACCAGGCAGGGGTCAGCACTTCTCCCTGACATATAAGAGTCATATAAGTGACATATAAGAGTCACTTATATGTACAAGAAAAGTCTGCGAGTGCGGGGACGGTGCGAATTGAAGGGCACTGTATTGTACACGGTGATAAACACAGTGATGCCAAAACCCATCTCATCCAGAGGCTAAGCCGCCCGGATTCTGTGTACCTACGGGGAAAGTTCTTCCAACTCTGTGTGCGATGAGCGGTTGTAATGCCTAGTTTCTGAAGTCCCTTCCAGCTCAGGGAGGCTGTAATTGCTGAACAAATACATCTCCTGCCCTTTGATAATTTTCCAGTGGAAAACCACGCCGTTTGGGCCCACATGTGAAATCTTTAATTTTCTACTTAGAACCTCCCCCGCCACTAAGGTTTCCCAGTTCCTGGGGCGTCGGTGTCTACGCATGTGCAATGTGCTTCCTCCTGGGCGGGTCTGAGTTTGGGGGGTGGAGTCCCTACCCTGAGCGGCCCACAGTTGCAGGTGGAGGACCGAGGGCGAGGGCGGTGTGACGGTGTTAGGTCACAATGGGCAGACGTGACAGTGGTAGGTCACAATGGGCAGGAGCGGGTTAAAGGTGGGTTGGTTGAATGGGAGGTTCAGGAAGCAGGCATTTGGTTTCAGCTTCAAAGCAGAAGTGGAGGTGACCTGGGGGGCCAGCTGGGGGAGGCCCCTCTTGAGCATGCCCTACATCTCCTGCTCTGGGAGAGCATGTCAGGCTTGTCCCCAGCAGGCTGCAAAGCGCCCCCACAGATTCCTGGCTGCTCCCCTCGAGGTGTTCTGGAGCAAAACGGAATCTGTGCAGACCAGACCCGGCCACCTGTCATGGAGGCCTGGGGAGAACGGGTGGGCTGCTTGCGAGGGTGGTGAGGGGGGTGTGGAGGAGCCACGGAGCGCTGTCTTGATAAAAGATAGCCAGGAGGCGCGAATCTGTGCTCCGATATGACAAAGCAGAGTGTTCAGTGAGGATTTTTATCACCACCATGGGGACCCTGCGGTGACAACCACACAAGGGAGAATGTGCTTCATTCAAGTAGCCACCGATCTTTGAGAGAGACTTTATCCAGATCAGCAGAAGAGAAGGGATCGATGTATACACGGTGTGTTCGTGGTGACCTTGAGCCTCATATCCACCAGCCCAGCAACACCTGATACTATCTGCTGGCCCCGGCAGCTGCGAGCTATGAGAAGCAGGCCAGATGTGGAGACACCCAGGGAAGAGGTCACAGACCTACACAGACCTTTGAGCTAACCAGGCAGCTTCCCTCCACGTTTGGAGTCAGTCATGACAAACAACAGCCCCCCTGGAGCTTGCCATTGTGGCTACGTTTTGAACTTTTAGCTGTGTCCCCTTCAGGTGAAAGTGATCTTTTCTTCTTTTTTTCCCCTTAGGAAAACTTTGTTTATCCCCTCAAGACCACCAGTGGAGGCTTACAGCTGTACCCAGGCCATGCCGGTGGAGGTCACAGTGGACATACCTGTGTTTGAGGCAGAGCCCAGTGCTTATGGAGCCACGTGGACAAGAGGGTCACCATCAGGTCCACATCAGGAGCCTCCCCCATCATCCCTGAGGTGTTTGGGGCTACCTCCTTTCATTATTCGGAGGGGGAAGGAATCCGACATGCCTCCTGCACATACCATGTTCATGAAAGCACACTGTCTTTCCTAATCAGAGCGTCTACAGTGCCTGACAAAGGGGCAGCAGTGGTCATGACAGGCACCATGGTCGGTGCTGTAGACAGGGGGGCATCTGAGCACAGGCTAGGCACATTCATACAGCAGGAATGGCTTTCATGGATCCAGCAGGAAGTGGAACCTGCACGGCCAATGCAAGTGCTTCTGATGTGGCCTCAGAGGTCTTCACGTAGAGCAAGTGCTTGATCCCAGTGCATAATTGCAGCCTGTGACCAAGAGCCGCAGGTCCCTCACCTGCGGGCAGCACATGCGTGGTGACTACAGGGCAGAGACGACCAGCAAGCCTGTGGCAGAAGTTAAAGGCTTCGCAATGAATGGGACAGAAGCCAGGGAGTCCCCCAGCCCAGGGCTGAAGCCTGGAGGGAGAGAAAGGAAAAGGACAGAATTCCACCAGAAGTCAGCCTCAGCACCATAGGGGAGGACAAGACAACCCTAGTATCAGCCTCTTCTGCTCTTTAGCTCCCTAACAGTAGGAGTGAAGAAAAGGAAAAAGCCCCAACAGCTCGGGAGGCTCCTCCCCCATGAAAACACCAGTCTCAGCCCTACCACAAAGGTGTCCAGGTCATCCCCCAAACTGGGGGGAGCTGAACCACCAACTACTTCGGGGTCTTCACGCAGAAATGGTTCTTGGTGAACTTCAAAGCCTGCCTTACTGGAGAGAGTAGAGAGGTGGACACCAAATCCAACATGGCAGAGGAGACAGCACGGCGGCCGCTGCCATCTCAGTGTGGCAGGGGCTGGGGACCCCTGCAACCGTATCTGAGACCAAGAACACAAAAAGCAGGAGTGCCTAAGGCCAGATTGCAAAGCCCAGGTGAGAAGCAGGACCTTTTCGTCCCCAATTCTGCCTCTCTTTATCCTCGCTTTTCACAAAACTGGAATTAATGCGTCTAACACATTTCCTCATTTCGACACATTTGGAGGAGATAAGAGACTGGACCACAGGAAAAAGTGAGAGCTGAAAGTCTGACAACAGAAGTGGCCTAAACCGCACAAGACACGGGCGTAAGACCTACAGATACTCATCATTATGGGGCCGTTTGTCTAGGGGCAAAGAATACCTCAAAAGGCTTTGAGGTCAACAGTACCCTAGTGTCCTGTACAATATTTGAATTTTCAAAGCGGGAGTCAAATTAGATGTGGCACACACTACTTGAGAAAACAGGAAATGTATAGTGTTATTAAAAAATTATCTGTATCCAAATGATAAAAGACAAATGAGTTAGAGCATGGAGACCTAGGTGTCTCCAGTTTAGCTTGCCTTAGATTTAAGTAAATAACTTAAAACAGTGAATAAGACACATTCTAAGAATTTCTGTTTTTAAGAAAAATGTTTATTTTTTGAGAGAGAGCATGCACAAGCCGAGGAGGGGCAGAGAGAGGGAGAGAGAGAAAATCCCAAGCAGGCTCCACACTCCGTGCAGAGTCCGACACGGGGCTTGGTCCCACAACCGCGAGATCACGAGCTGAGCCACAATTAAGAGTCAGACGCTTAACCGACTGAGTCACCCAGGCGCCCCCTGAGAATTTCTAATCCTAAGAATTAGAAAACACCACCACCATAAAGCACACTTCAAAGGCACATCTGTTTTCATCATGAAATTCATGTATATGTGTGTTGGTGAGAAGAGTCTGGTAGGTGATGAAAGAATCTGAAAATACTTATATTCACACTGAGACTGAAACAGTGATTCCGTGGGCCTATGCTGGTCAGAAGAGGAATCTCTTACCTCCTTTCTTACTGTTTGGACTGCTGTAACAAAAATATCATAAACTGACTGGCTTATAAATATACATTATTTTTCACAGTTCTGGAGGCTCAGAAATCCAAGATCACTGGCACCAGCAGATTCAGTGTCTGTTGAGAGTCCCCTTCCTCATTTATGGCTGTCTTCACATTGGAACCTCCCATGGCAGAAAGGACAAGGGGTCACTCTGGGGTGTCTTTTATAAGGGCACTAAATACATTCATGAGGGCCTCATCACCTCTCAAAGATCTCATCTCCGAATATCGTCACTTTGTAGGGTAGGATTTCAACATAAGAATATGCAAGGGACACAAGCAGAAAAAAATCTATAGTGCAGTCCTTCCTTTTCTCCATGATGCACATGTTTAATTACTAGTGTAGCCTAGAGATTCTCAAACTGCAGTGGACTTAAGAATCCCCAGGGGTGCTCTTTGAAATGCTGATTCTTGGCCTTAGACAAACTGAGCTAGAACCATCTTAAGTTATTCTGATGGAGATGATTCACGATCTTCACTCAGAAGAACACTGGCATGTGGTCCAATTTAAGAAATGACCTACAGGAGCTTAGATGACTCCATTAACTAAGCCTCCAACTTCGGCTGGTGTCATGATCTCATGGCTTGTGAGTTTGAGCCCCACACGGAGCTGTGTGCTGACAGCTCGGAGCCTGGAGCCTGCTTCGGATTCTATGTCTCCCCCTTCTGCCCCTCCCCCGCTGGTGCTCCGTCTCTCTTTCAAAAATTAAAAAAACCAACCAAACAAACACGAAAAGAATTGACCTTGAGAGTCAGCAAGTAAGCCCTGTAGGTTTTTCACGGAGATGCGCTCATCTTTTTGAACTCTGTGCTGGTTCATTTCAATCATACCTACTGTAGACATTCACTTATTAACAAATGTTGGAATAAGAGCTACTGTATGCCAGGAACTGTTTTAGGTGTCTACCAGTTGAAACTTTTTCTTATTCATTTTAAAAATTTTACTATTTTTTTTAATTTTAAGTTTATTTATTTTTGAGAGACAGAGCACACAAACGGGGAGGGGCAGAGAGAGAGGGAGAGAGAGAAACCCAAGCAGGCGGGGGGCCCAATGTGGGGCTCAAACTCACAAACGGTGAGATCACGACCTGAGCCAAAATCAAGAGTTGGACATTTAACTGACTGAGCCACTCAGGTGCCCTGAACCTTTTGATTTTTTAAAGATGTTTTTTATAATGCTATATACAGTCTACCTTATTCTTTTAGAGGCTATATTGCACGGAGAGTGCTGTATAACCTAAGGCACAGAGAAGAGAGACAATGGCCCCTTGTTCTTATCCTTCTGATAATTACCTTTGCAAAATATAGGGCATGCACTGAGCCTCCATGGCTTTATAATTTTGCCAAAAATAGAAATACAAATATGCCATGAAATATGTAAGAAAAGACAATTGTTTATCGGCGCTGGGTTGGTTGGGGGGAGGTTGTGAAGCAGAGGATATACAATACAAAAGAAAATGACATACCTTTCTGTTGTTTTGAGAAGGCATCCAAATTGGGAAACCTAAACTTCTCTTCCTCCCCTCTTAATGACTGGGAACTAGATCGAAGGAATAGAACAACATACATATTTAAGGAAATGAAATAATATGCCTTATTGCCTTAAGATACCAAACGATTGCTGCTTTCTCACAATATTACCTCGTCATAGTCTTGGGTCACATGTAGGAAAAAATAAGGTCCTGTAGCAAATTATGGTCACCATTGGGAAATCCATTTGCTCTGGTGTTCTTCACCGACAGAATGAGAGGTTCACAATGTTGACAGGTCTGGTATAAGACCTAAAATGAAGGCCCTATATCATGGACCACCTTGCCATCTGGTAAAATTGGGGGAGGGGGCTTGACTGTCCTAGTGGACCTCATGGATAAGGTCCCCAGCCAAATAACCATCCTTATCAAGGAAACCAGAGGCAGTTCCTGCTTATCTGGAAGGAATGGGTTTCAGTCATCTGTCAACTGGCAGAATTATTCAAACAAACCACCGAGGGAACCAGGTGCCACCTCACTCTCTCAATACTACAAAGTCCGCCTGCCACAGCCCTTAGCTACTCATTCTGTTCCGGTGTGGTCCCGCATGACATCAGTGTCCTCCTCTAGGCCATGAGTATATGTGACTCACGATTCTTCTGCGGGTCTCATCTGCCCAGTACCCATGTCCTGTGTTTGGCCATCCCTATAACCCTAGGGCGTAGGAGGTAGATTAAAACATGGCTCATTCACTGACTAGGGTCTTTGTTAAAACAAAACAAACCTCTATACGTCTAAATAAAATATGCCTGGGAGTAATTTTAGAAGGCATTGGAACTCAAGTCTTTTTTCACCAACAACAAGACCAAGGTCAAAAAAAGTGACCAACTCGGATACTTTCTTTTCATCATAGACTGTCCTTGTGATAGATTGGCAGTAAGAACAGAACTGGCCAATTATACAGTGTCTGCAAGGGCCACAGGTTATCATGGCCACAGCCAGCCCAGAAATTAGTCAATATGGGATAAAGGAGGGAGACATCATTTCTCAGGAAGCAAGCTAAGCAAATACAAGAAACAAGCCTCCCCAAATTTATGTGTAGGTTAGGAGTATGATTCACAGCTGTTGCTTACTTAACCACACATAAGAGCTAAGCTCCCAAGGGGCGGGCAGCACAGCAGACATCAGGGCTCCAGAAGAAGGTGTGAGTGGGAAAGAAGGGAAGAGGGGGTGTGTGTCATTGAGTCAGTGTTCTGACCCAGCTGCACATGCCCAGTAGGGGCACAGGGGCTCTTCTTGATTTCTGCCCAGGGATGGTTTCCACCCGTAAGTGACTGGTGGCAAAGCAATGAAGGTCCACTCAGGCTTATGTTATATGAAGAATGGCCTGGGGCGCCTGGGTGGCTCCGTTGGTTAAGCGTCCAACTCTTGATCTTGGCTCGGGTCATGATCTTATGGTTTGTAGGCTCAAGTCCTATGTCGGGCTCCGTGCTGACAGTGTGGAGCCTGCTTGGGATTCTCTCTCTCCCTCTCTCTCTGCCCTTCCCCCCCTCCCTCTCTGTCTCTCTCAAAATAAATAAATAAACTTAAAAAAAAAAAAAAGGATGGCGTGGGAGGTGAGGCCAGCAAGAACGGGGAAGCGGCCTTGGACCTACCAAAGGCAGCGCTGTGGCTGAGGGGCTTCCTCTGCTCATGTTTGCGAGAGAGCTCCTTCACAGCGCCCCCTGGAGGGGACCATGAAGGCTGGTGTGCACATCATCAAATGCCCGGGGTGTTCTATTATCAAAGTAGCTACCACTTATTAGCTACTGTGTGCCAGGCCCTGCTACCTTATCTCCTTTAATCTGCTAACCACTCTTTTGAGATAGGTACTATCCCACATTTTACCCATGAGGAAACCGCAGTTAAGTAATTTCTTCAGTGTCGCACAGCTAACAAGAGGTGGAGTCTAGATTCAAACCCGGAGCCACGGTTCTTCATAGCAACCAGGATGCGTCTGGGCATTTCTGGGGAGAAGGAACTAGAGAGACGGAGTGGCTCTCTAGGACAATCATCTCCAAGTACAATGTTAACAAAGAGACATGGCTTTACTACAGACACAATTTTGCATTAGAGAAAGAAATCAACCAGGTGTCCCATAAGCATAAACCATTAGGGCCTAGTTGGAATACAGATGGATCTACGTAGGAAGTGACAAGCCAGTTAAGACAGAATAGATGCATAACCACGCTGTGTATTTTGATGCCATTTTCTAAACAGCCTGCAACTTATTTTACCAATTTATCAGAGTAGTGCTTTGTGTTGCGTGTAAAGCACAATTCAAAACATGCGTGCTCTGGCATCCATCAGCAACCCGGGCTGCGTTGGTTGCGTGTTTATTTCTCCTTTCCTTACATAAGCATGTTTACATAACATCAATACCCAGAGCAGCAGCCAGATGATGTTATGCTAACTGATAGGAACAGAAAAGTACTGCAGAGCTCAGCACTTTAGGACAGCGCTGCCTTCTGATGGTATCTAGTAATGAGAAACTCTCCACCTGGAGAACACACCTCCTGGAGATGTGCACTCAGTTCATTTACTTTTACTGCCTCTCTTGGGTTGATTGTAGCCTGTCTTTAATTCCCATTGATTAGTTAGGGTTTGATTTAAGCCACGATAAAATCCCCTGGAGCTTAAAAGAACTGACCTGGCTGAATATGTGGTGACCTTCGTGAAGATCTCTTATAAAAATTCATTGCGATGACATATTTTAGACATAATGATTTATAAGGGCATTTACAAAGCTTACTGGCGGGTCTGAAGGATTCACTTGTCAAGTATGCAATCTGAGCTACATGCCTGATAATTGTGTTAGTTCTGAAAAGTATTTACATGGCCATGAAATCACTGTTTTTGGGGACACTCTCTTCCAACCAGATTAGGTTAGTTCCCCTCACTCCTTCACCACTTACTTTAATTAGTATTTATGCACACTATATAAATATATAATTGTTTGTACATATCTGCTCTATGGCCTCTAATTTGCTTTGATCCCTTTTTATTACATTGAAAAAAATTTTTTTCAGATGCATTTATGTCTCCCTCCTCTCCAAGTCTCAAAAGTCCTAGTTGAATATTCTGAGCATTGTGGACACATACTACAGGATTTCGTCTGGCAGTAAGAGTTCCAAAGCAATTAACGATCTCGCAGCTTTGCAAGCCTCTCATAGGAATCAAACCAAACTGACTCTTCCCAGATACAAGTGATCTCTTGGGTAGTTTCTTGTCTTAGAGTAAAAACACTTCCAATTACTTGTTTATGTAATCAAATGGCCACATGCTCCTCGGAGAACCCACATTAGAAGGAAATTCAGCATCTAAACAAGGATTCATTTGTAAAAGATCTTCCTGCATCTACAGGCAAAAGATAGTTTAAATGTATATGCTGCTTCTACGTTATTTACCTACTAATGTACCTAGTTTCCTATTTACATTATTTTTCTCAGCCTTTTTGCTCAGAGCTATCTGTGACATTTGATTTTCCCAGTCTATCCCTATAAATATTCCTAGAGCTCTTTTGTATGCATTGGTTACCTGACAGGTGTTTCTTAGTTAAGAAAATCAGATATATAGGGGGCACCTGGGTGGCTCGGTCGGCTTAGCATCCAACTCCTGATTTAGGCTCAGGTCATGATCTCAGGGTTGTAAGATCAAACCCCACGTTGCACTCTGTGCTGACAGCATGGAGCCTGCTTGGAATTTTTTGTCTCTCCCTTCTCTCTGCCCCTCCCCCTCTCGCTCTCTCTCAAAAATAAACATTAAAAAAAAAAGAATTTGACTAAAAAAACCCCAAAAATTAAATCAGGTATATTAAAATCTGAACTTCTCTAATGGTTAAATTGGGAGGGATTTTTTTTTTTACATTACAAAGGATTTTTCTCTTTACTAAAGGGACCAGGTATTGAGCCCATCTGTGAGATAGAAAGAGTTCTCTGAATGACAATACGACAATGTGAAAGTACTTACTGCCACTGAACCATGCACTTAAAAGTGACTGAGATGGTCATTTTCGGTGTATTTCACCACAATTAAAAAATATATATTATGGAGTTACGGCGTGCCTGCACGGTACTAAATGCCATGGCCATGGCATTGAGTTCTCTTCACTGACCACGTGGCCCTTCTTCTCCAGTGGGATTGTCTAGTGCACTGACCAAGTAATGCAACAAGTGTGGCCTTGTGCTCTGAAACATACATTGCTAGAATCAAATATCTAGCAGTGGAGACCTAATTTACACACAGGGGCTCAGAGGAGGCCTGACCTCAGGAGGGACATTAACATGAGATGTGTGGAGCCATCGGAAGCGTGCAGGGAAGGGCTTCACGGTCAAGGGATCGGCGTGGGCAAAGGATCTAAGGTGGGAAAGAATTCAGTGTATTTGAGCAACTGACAAAAGGCCAGTGTGGCTGAAGAAATGCAGGGGTGGAGAAAAATGTGAAATGAAAAGAAATTGGAAAGGAGTCAGAATCCAGATCTTGCAGGTAAGAGGGATTTGGATTTTATTCCAAGTGAAAGGTTTTAAGTTGGGGATTGATGTGATCTTATTTATAGAAAACAACAACAACAAAAAACCCCATCCCAACTGTAGTAAAGATAATGCGTTGAAGAGGGAAAGTAGAAACAATAAATGAGGAACTATTTGAGTCTAAAAATATAATTTGCCTTTATTTATTTATCTATTTATTTTTAAAGTTTATTTATTTATTTTGAGAGAGAGTGTGAACAAGGGAGGGGCAGAGAGAGAGGGAAAGAGAGAATCCCAAGCAGGCTCTACGCTGTCAGAGTGGAGCCCGATGTGGGGCTCGATCTCATGAACCGTGAGATCATGACCTGAGCCAAAACCAGGAGTCAGATGCTTAACCGACTGAACCACCCAAGCGCCCCTAAATTGTCCTTTAAAACACAAAGGGCATTAAATGTTTCAGGTAAAATAAATGCAACGTACATCCACTGATAATTGTTTCACTACATGCATCTGATTTTTTTTTTCTTGCTTTTTCTACTCTACTACTCTTTAATTCGCTTTCTCTTGTATTTTTCCTGAATTTTTAGGGGATGTTTTTTTGACCAAAGAGGTCATTTATGGTAAAGCTATAACCTATAGGCCGTCTAACGTTACTCATATGTAATGTGTCACTATTGTTGTTATTCAATTATCATGGTAAGAACACTCTAAACAATATTTCATTGGTTCAAAACATGTTCTAAAGTACTGATTCTTATCTTACCATCCGAGGTCGATGTTGTCTTCCCTTTCATCTTATTTGAAACATCCAATTCTTCCCTGGCTGATGAGCATCAAATTGGAGGTTCGTGAAGAAACAGCACGTCTCTGGAATAGGCCACGTACTCCAAGAGGTGTCCGCTTCAACACTAAAAACAAACAAACAAACAAACAAACAAACAAATAAATAAAAATTTAAGGGGCGCCTGGGTGGCGCAGTCGGTTAAGCGTCCGACTTCAGCCAGGTCACGATCTCGCGGTCCGTGAGTTCGAGCCCCGCGTCAGGCTCTGGGCTGATGGCTCGGAGCCTGCTTCCGATTCTGTGTCTCCCTCTCTCTCTGCCCCTCCCCCGTTCATGCTCTGTCTCTCTCTGTCCCAAAAATAAATTTTAAAAAAACGTTGAAAAAAAAAAAATTTAATACCGGAATCACCAAAACCAAGGCCTGGCGGAAAACACACATGGAATGAGGACCGAACTCCCATGACCAATAGTGAAAATGAAGGTGCATTGGGAAGAAGCAGGTGGCTCACTCCCTCTTCAGTCTTCACTTCAAAGAGCAAAAATCACCTAAATTATAAGAAAATACCTCATGATGGAACAGGACTCAAAACCCGCAGGCTGTACACAGCAGAAAACAGGACTTGTGTCCCTATCCGCAGGCTTGTGGTTTGGCAGGTAGCCTACGCACTGTCATCCTACCTACGGGAGTCCCACCCTCTTCTCCAAGCCTATGTCTCTCCAGATCCAGCCACTCACAGGAAATAACTGCGATGGGAAGGAAGAGAAGGAGGAGAATGTATATTGGTTTAAGTATGTTCACTGCTGAAACAAATAAACGCTGACATTTCAGTTGATACAGTAGAGCTTTTCCCTCCCTCGCACAGTAGTCAAAATTGAGTTGCACGATGGTGATGAGGAGGTGAGGCAGGGTCTGCGCACAGCGATTCAGGGATCCAAGGTGCCACAGGCTCTGCCCTCTTAAATATGTGGCTTCTTGAGGAGAAAGGTAGGGGGAATGGGAAGCAGTTCAAAGGGTGTAAAGTCAACAGTTATACCAGATGTATAAATTCTAGGGCTCCATCGTAGAGCCTCGAGTCAACAATGTGGTATTGTGCACCTTGAAATGTATTAAGAGGGTAGATCTCACGTGAAGTGTTTTGTTTTGTTTTTAAAGTTTATTTACTGATTTTGAGAGGGAGAAAGAGAGCAGGGGAAGGGCAGAGAGAGAGACAGAGAGAATCCCAAGCAGGCTCCAGACCAGCTATGCAGAGCCCCAGTGGGACTTGAACTCATGAACCGTGAGTCACGACCTGGGCTGAAACCAAGAGTTGGACGCTTAACCGACTGAGCCACCCAGGCACCCCACATGTGAAGTGTTCTTCTCACACACACACACACACACACACACACACACACACAAAAGGACACATGGAAACCTTCTGAGGTGATGGATATGCTTTGGGATTTTTTTTGAAGGATATGTTTATTATATATTGTGGTGGTATCACAGATGTGTGTGTAAGCCCATGCTTATCAAATTGTACACATCCATCATATGCAGTCTTTTGAATATCAATTATACCTCAATAAAAACATGTGGCTTCTATTGTTTCCCAACGGCCAGTGAGCAGATGTGGGAAGGGAGAGTGGGCTGCATAGGGAAGCTGTTGTTTGGTCAGACCTAGGAGCACTAGACATCACTTCCACTCATTCCTCTGGCTAGAATCCAAACTGCAAGGGAACTGAGATAGGTAGACTGGCCTGTGTCCAGGGAGAAGAGGAGACCGGCCACCTCCGTCGCTGTGAGAAGGCTATGGTTCTTGTGCACAAAGAGCTCAAAGGGTAGGAGTAGAAAGTGGAACCCTGGAAACTGTTTTATGTAGTCATTTTCTCACACAGAGAATGAGAAATTGGGGATGGAAAAAATAATTTTTTATTTTGCAGTAGATGAATATCAGTTAGAAATCTGAAATAGCTATCAACTTATCTCCCCTAATAATCTAAGCGGGGAATTCATTCATTATCTACATTCAGGGTCAGGGAGCAACAGCGATTCATCTAGGGTATGTTTCTGTTGGCAAACACTGAATGAGTCTCTACTGATTACAAGTAAAGTCAAAAACTAAATGGGGCTTATAAAAATTTTTCCTGCAAAAAATGAAAGGAAGGGCACCCCGGTGGCTCAGTCGGTTAAGCCTCTGACCTCGACTCAGGTCATGATCTTACAGTTTATGAGTTTGAGCCCTGCATCGGGCTCTGTGCTGACAGTTCAGAGCCTGGAGCCTGCTTTGGATTCTGTGCCTCCTTCTCTCTCTGCCCCTCCCCCACCCATGCTCTCTCTCTGTCTCTCAAAAATAAACAAATGTTAAAAAAAAAAGAAGAAAAAAAATGAAAGGAAATATCACAGGAAGACAAATGAAAGACAAACTTCTGAACACGATTTATTATAGAAACTAGGAGTAAAACACCCTTAGTTGCATGAGAGACAGCAAAGCTTCTGGGAAATGAAAGCTGTGGAAGAAATAAATAGTCCAAGATGAGAGAACTGTAACATAGAGGAAAGGGGGAGAGGGTCATTAATGGCACAGGGAAGGACTGAAAGGGCACTAAGAATGCAATAGGAAAATTAAAATCATCTTTGGAAGTGCGGAGGACACAACTGGAGTGGAAGACGATGAATTAGGCCCATGGAAACACACTTGCATTATCACAGAATAAAAATAAGGTGGATAGATGTGAAAAGACGTCAAGAAAGAGAACTGAGCTCGTCACACAGGTGAGTTGGTTTTGGAAAAAAGGCCTGAAAAAAATACTTGTTGAAGGCGATTGCATAGCTGTAAGTGGCGATTAAGAGTCATTTAATTCCAGGCAAACGTGAAGTAAAAGATACAAAGAGACACATCCTGGCACATATTTTGAATTATAAGGATAGAAAAAAATATAAGTCCTACCCAGGTCAAAAGACAAGCCACCTACAAAACAAAGGGAAAGCAGGTAAGATTCACCTGCCTCTTCACCTGTGGACAGCTGGCGATGAGAAGAAACTCCTATATCCTATGAAGACAAAATCATTTGAGATCCAGCTTGTCGTAGTAAGCCAAACTGTATTGTACATAAACTGTAGTGAACATAAAGATATGTTCAGAAATGCAGCAACTTCAAAAATGTATCATTCACGTCCTGTTTTGGAAAAAAACATTCCTCGACAATACAATCAAACTGACTAATAATGAAGCAAAATCAAGAACTCAGGGACAGGGGAAACGAAGGTGCAGGAGCGCTTGGGGTGAGCACCAAAAGTGGTTTCATGTCGCATTAAATCATCTTATTTTTTTATTTTTAAACTATTGTTTAAAGTTTACTTCTTTGTTCTGAGAGTGAGAGAGAGAGAAAGTAAGCAGGGGAGAGGCAGAGAGAGAGAGGAAGAGAGAGAATCCCAACCAGGCTCCCCGCTGTCAGCACGGAGCTCCATGCAGGGCTCAAACTCACAAACCGTGAGATCCTGACCTGAGCTGAAATCAAGAGTCGGACGCTTAACTGACTGAGCCACCCAGGTGCCCCTTCTTTTATGTATTTTTTAGTTTTTTATAAATCTTTTTTTTTTTTATTTTTATTATTTTTTTTTAATTTTTTTTT
>NC_064811.1:175544211-175550191 GCF_023721935.1 Panthera uncia
GGACCGCGAGATCGTGACCTGGCTGAAGTCGGACGCTTAACCGACTGCGCCACCCAGGCGCCCCCAGTTTTTTATAAATCTTAATGCTCTCCTAAATCCTGCTGCAAATGAAATTTTATCGGAATGTATCTTGGAAGACAAAGTAGGTAGGGTTAAAATCCTCTCATTTATTTAATATACACCCTGCCCCTTCTCTATCCCTGCAGCAGCCTCTCGGGCACCTCTCCGGAGATTCTCAGGAGACACTGAAGATCACGGGCTCTTAGACCAGTCATCTGGTACTTAATTATGTACTGCCTTGTCCTTGTCCAAGATGACACCAGATCTTCTTCTGGGGTGTTTTTCCTCACAACGATCCTGACACCAAACGTGTGGGGTTTTTTCCACACCAACAACCAGTTCTCCAAGTCTCTGGACACCAACTGGGTATCCTACAATTCAACTCAGTTCTGATACTGCCTGGAGGTAGTATTCGACTGCACAGGGTAAAGGTTCAGTCCCATAAGACTGCCCTCATTTAAATGCCAGTTGCAAGTTCCAGGGTGCCACTTGTACATCAAACCGACTGGCTATAAATCAGGGATTCCCGTGAATTTGCTACAGAGAATGCGAGGAAACCCTTTCCCTACACTTACCAGTTGACCATAAAGGAGACAACTCAGGAAAAGCCAGATGGAAGAGATTCATGGGGCGACGTATAACCGTGGGGTTATACCATGAGGCTGCCATGGCGGCTCCCAGGCGCCACCCTCACGTTATCTTGACACATCCCCCAACCCGGAAGTTCTGCGGATCATGCCATTTAGGAATTTGTGTGGAGATTTCACTACATAGGATGAAATCATTGACCTCAATCTCCAGCCCCTCTCTTCTCTCTGCATGTCCTGGGGCTGAGGATGAGAGTTCCAACCGTCCAATCACACGGTTCCGGGCAACCAGCCCCCATCCCATAGCTATCTAGGCACCTACCAAGAGCCACTTGATCAACATTAACCCCTGTGGTTGAAAGGGGCTTGTTATGAATAACAGAAACACTCCCATCACTCAGAATATTCAAGGGTTTTAGAGGCTCTGTCAGGAACCATTGATAAAGAGCAAATATACAATCCTTATTATATCACACTTCTCATAGTTTCATGTGTATTATTTTATTATTGCTTTTTGTTTGATTCTTGCATGCTTGTGGTCTGAGTTCACTCATGAATGTGGCAGGAGAAAATATCTTAAAGCATTGAAAAATACAAAGAGTGCACACAGAGTAGGCATACAATCAAAATCAATATAGCCTGCAAGCTAGTCAGGAAACCAAAGGCAGGGGCTCTGTGTGCAGTGTATTTCCTGTGTTTTCCACAGTTTGTCAATTACTTGGAAGAAGGAATAGAACTGGCTCATAGAAGACATAGCCCAGCGAGGTAATTGTGGAAGTTAGCACCTATTCTCATGTTTCTCCACTTTTTTAAAGAGTCAAATAGGACCATTGTTTGTTCTTCTATGGACTCCCTTTTTTTTTTTTTTTTTAAAGGAAGCTCTATGCGGAAATTAAACTCATACTCTGAGATTCAGAGTCACATGCTCTACCTACTGAATCAGCCAGGCACCCCTGGACCCCATATTTAAGATGATTTTATCCACCAGGCTAACTGCAGTATACTAACTAATGGCTTTCCCAATTTTAGGCAATGTAGATACGGATCATGCATTCACAATAGGGGCAAAAATTAGTTCTTATGGACTGAGTGAAAATATCTTACTCTTAATCATAAAGCACAGGTATATAGATATGTGGGTATATATACACCACATAAGAACATTCAATATATCTGTGGTATTAAAATTTCATGAGGGGTAACTAGGGAAAAAATGTCGAAAAATACCCTTAGGGAGATGACAATAAAAAAAAATGGTAATGATGTTCTGCTATAAATGACTTTCTTTAAAAAGTTAATTTATTTTTGTAAGTAGTCTCTACCCCAACATAGGGCTTGGACTCACGACCCCAAGATCAAGAGTCATATGCTCTTCCAACCGAGCCAGCCAAGCGCCCCAAATGACTTCTGATCAGAACTTTTGATCTGTGTGACCTCACCAGTGTTATCACATTCAGTTGGGATTTCAATCAAAAGCAAATAAATGCCATATCTTAGCTTGTGGGTAAATGTAATTGTTCATTAAACAGCGAGCACTTTGCCAGGCAACGTTCTAGAATACAAAATGCTCAGAATATAGAAAGATAAAAACTTAATCCTGCCTCTATAGAGCTTACATTCTAGTTGGGAGAGAGAGAGAGAGACAGCAAACAAACTAATAAAAATCTTTATAATATATCAAC
The DNA here is from genome assembly GCF_023721935.1 of Panthera uncia. Lineage (NCBI taxonomy): Eukaryota > Metazoa > Chordata > Mammalia > Carnivora > Felidae > Panthera > Panthera uncia. The sequence goes on from NC_064811.1 coordinate 175,546,541, forward strand.
CGATGATAAAGTATTCGAGGAAAAATAAAGCAAGATATTGACAGAGAGAAAGGGTGTGCTGTTTCATATAAGGTGACCAGAGAAGGTTCCCTTTGGTGAGATGACATTTGAGTAGAATCCTGAAGGCGTTGAGGCAGAAACTTTTGGGATAACTGGAAGAAGAATGTTCTAGGTAGAGAGAACAGAAGTACAAAGAACCTGAGGGAGGAGTGGCTCAGCATGTTGGAACTATAATAAATAGCAACAGAGTGAGCAAAAGGAATGAGCAGGAGCTAGAATCAGAGTAGCAGCTAAGAGGGAGAGGTCGGGGATGTAACGAAATCACAAAACTGGGTGAGATGGCAAGCCTTTGAAAAGTCCGAACAGAGGCACTTGTGATGTGATTTCCATCTTCATAGATTACGGTGTCTGCCTTGTAGAGACCAGACCTTAGTTCGATGAGCTTAGAAAAAAGGAGACCTATTGGAAGGCCACTGTAATAGTCCAAGCAAGAAATGGTGAGGGCTGGACACGGGCATTCAGATTTGGGACATATTTTACAACATGCATTTTTGGAAAATCCAAAACAGCTCAAGATCCCCACACGGAAAGATTCATACTGGGAAATACAATATCATCCCAAAGTTCTAGGTCTTATTTAGGGGAAATCTTTGTATGTGTTTAAAAAAAAAAACTCTTCCTGGGTATGGTAGTTCTTCAGGTTGGCAAACAGCAAATCACCAAACCTCCTATTTTCTTTTATAAGAAAAGTGTGTTTGTAGCTGGACCGGATTTTTATTTGGGCAAGGAGTGGCCCTCATTAAAGACAAGCGTTGTATGTTTTGTTACACAGATGTCCTTTATTTTCTGAAGCTGTCAACAACATTTCCATGATGGCAAGTGGTCTAGGTTGATGTAACCTGAGATATTATGTAATGTTTGAAGTGCATTTGTATTTCCGGAGCTCAGAAAGTACATAATGAGCATTAATGAGTCTTCCCATGCAATTTTTAGCTCGCTCCTGGCATTGATCAACTGTGATGCTGAGTGTGGTGAAACTTTCTTCCAGATAAAAAATCCGACTTTGGCCCTGAAGTCTGTTTTTCTGATGGCTATTAATCAATTTTGCAAGCTGCCTCACATTCTTTTTGGAGATAGGCTGTCATAAATAAGTAAAAATAGTCGTTGGTTGGTCCGGAAGTGGGGAAGCACGAGTTCGCATGCCTGCCAGGCAGACTGGCTGGACATATTTATGCACATGGAAAGGACTGACGCTCTTCTGTGGTCACGTGGGTCACACTGCTCGCATATGGCCCTCTTCTCCGTCTAACAAAGGGTTGTAAACAGCATGTAATCCAAGCGGCTGCTATCAAAACAAATTCATTTCATGAAATGGGAGCTGTCCCTTCACTTTGGCAATGACCGGAGATCACTGGTTAGGGTTTTTACAGCACATTTTCATAGTGGGCCTGTGTCCCTTAGAAAGAGTAGGATTTCCAGGAGAAAAAATTCACGAGGCTTTTTAAACAGAGATGCACACTGGCTTCCTCATTCGTCGAGTGCAAATAAATCATATGGCTAAGCAATAGGTATGTAAACATATATTGAGAAAATATTTATACTTTCTATCAAAGGTATTGTTTACCCTGTGCATGTTCAGAACATATTTCTAAGTGTTTACAAAAGGAAAAATCATGTGGCTTATCTCGCACCTCAGATACAGTGGGAAAAAAGAGCGGGCAGGCCTGAGAATGGGAAACGATCATAAAATACTTAATGACCCGAGGACCAGAAGGAAAGGACTAAGGTCAAACTCACATGGAAAGCAGTGCAACCAGTAAGCCACCAAAAGAAGGCTGTTTCTCAGATCCTGATTGGGAGTGCAGGGACGGGAGGTTTGGGGACCTAATTATTCATGGAAGGAATGCATTGGAATGCAAACTCCTGAAGAGAGAAGGTCATGAGGGAAGCCAGCAAGACAGTTGCCTCTTACATGTCAAGAATTGACATGTTTATGATCTTTGGGTAAGCACATGAAGGAAAGGAAGGGATGAAGAAAGAGAGCATAGTCCAAGCTTCTGGTATAACCCTGCTATGGCCACTAGAAACAGAAGACCACGAAAGCCACAAATCCTTAAACCTGAAGTCTATTCCAGCTCCAAAGGTAATATACCAGCTCCGAAGGTAACAAATCATGGGAGGGGTTTAAAATAGAATGGCCCTAGAATCTATGGCATGTAACTATTTTATCCATGAGTGATATGTGATATGTTTTGATTTGAAAGTGATCATCATAATGTATCACATACGGTATAACTATATATGTATATATCACTTACATATCTATATTAGTTATCTATGTCACATATAGTATAACTGCACATAGTGATACATGTCTGTAATATACGTATGTATCTTTCACTACATGTATCAGTTGTAACTTAAGAATCTCACAAGATTATATTAATAAGTAATTAAGACACCTCACAGTTTATTTAGACTGGGTCTCATTGTTAAAAAATTACTTCCAAAAACTAAATAGAAAATAACCCTTTTTTAAAACAGCATGTGGGAGACAGAAAAAAATAATAAAAATCCCATTAGCATCAAGGCGGGGGGAGCAAGCACCAGTATTCATATTTTACAGACCCTTGAGAGCTCGAGACTGTTTTGAAAATCTCACACCCTTATCTCAAGAAGTCACTTTTGCTATGCACAGACCAAGACCTGGAACCCATTTACAATATCCGAAAACTTTAACGCGCCTTCTAAGTAAGTTTGCATCTCAAAAGATCAAGTACAGTAAAAGCAGTTTTAAAGTCAGCAAGGCCCCACATATGCTTGGGAATCTTCTTTTTAAGCCTTGCTCTTAAGTAAATCTGTAACTATTTGTGGTTGTTTATGTCCTTATATGGAAAAAGAATGTATTTTGCTGGAGAAGAACAACAGTAATGAACTGGATTTATGGCTAACTTCTCTCAATTATCTTCTTCCACCAGACCTTAATCCAAGAATTTTCAGTGAAATAATGTTCCATTTCTAGAGACAGTTACCAGAAGTGCAAACACCACATAGGAAACAGATATTTCGTTTTTAGATCGCATATTGTAACATTCTAAATGCCTCCCATCTACCAAGAACTGGGCACTAAACTTCTTTCTGAGTGAGGAGGCCACTGAAGCAGTTAGGGATGACGGTAATCTTGTATTACTGTTGATTTCCAGATTTGGTAGCTGTCCTGCAGAGACCTAGGACAGTGCCTTGTTTTAGGGTAATGCACACTAAAGTGTTTATAGTTAATGGGTATCACGACTACAATGTACTCAAATGGCTCAGGGAAAAAAAACAGCAGAAAGAGAGAGAGAATGAGAGATCAAATGTAAAATGTTAATGACTAGGTGACAAATGAAAAAGCTTTTTGTGTTGTTCTTGCAACTTTTCTGTAAGTTTGAAATTATTTCAAATAAAAAGTAAAACAAATACAAGAGACACAGTTTGAAGGGCCTGCGACTGGCCAAATTTTAGACTTCTTTGAAGTTCAAGAAAATTGTGACTTTAATAGTAACTCAATGAATAAATAAGAATCCATGAGTCCACAATAATAGGAAGGAAGGAAGGGAGGGGAGAGGGAGGGAGGAGGAAGGAAAGAAGAAAGGAAGGAAGAAAGGGAGG